>NC_137868.1:5335333-5487991 GCF_963924005.1 Protomyctophum bolini | reverse complement strand
GCGTTTGTTTGGATATTTTGTCCTGATCCTGTGCTGTAACGGCAAACAATCAAAATAACAATTCTATTGTGTAGACTTAAGTAATGCAGATGCTTAAACCTATGAGAGTAACATGAAACCAAATGGATCTGTGAGGGTACATTTGGTTTCAATTGATAAAGATCTATCCATATAAACTCTTCCATTTAGCTGGGGACCACCCAGGACCCCATGGTTGAGACTTGAGAACCACTGCCTTATACTTCATTGTCAGCGGGGGGTCTTTCTACAGGGGGCCCACTTGAACCCTATATTCTACTACATACATACATACTATAGCACGCCGTTTTTCATTTTTTAGGATTTGAAAAAAATGATGGGTTATGTAAAGCACCTTGGCTAAAGGCGCTATATAAATGCACCATTTACACATTGACAACTTTACATTGTGCATTGCATTCACCCATTCACACACCTTTACATAGATTGTGCATTACATTCACCCATTCACACACCTTTACATAGATTGTGCATTACATTCACACACCTTTACATAGATTGTGCATTACATTCACCCATTCACACACCTTTACATAGATTGTGCATTACATTCACACATCCACACACCGATGGCGGCGGAAACCATGCAAGGCACCCCTAAACTACCCTCAGCCATGGTTTGAAAATAAATGAAACACTATATGGATCTGAGCCTGTATGTAAATAAATGAAACACTATATGGATCTGAGCCTGTATGTAAATAAATGAAACACTATATGGATCTGAGCCTGTATGTAAATAAATGAAACACTATATGGATCTGAGCCTGTATGTAAATAAATGAAACACTATATGGATCTGAGGCTGTGATAAATAAATGAAACCGTACTATAAACATACTATAGCGCGCAGTTTTTCATCATTTTTGAAGATTTGAAAAAAATGACGAAATGACAAAAACGATAGGTTATAGCCCATGTTTTTTGAAATTTTGGAAAAAAAAGTTATCCTCGTTTCTCATCATTTTGGACCATGGGCTATAGGCCCTAGTATGCTTCCTTGTGGGACGCCACAGCTCACTGGGAGGGGGGGGGACAGTGTTCCGTTCACTTCCACCATCTGTTCTCTCCCCTCCAGGTAGGATTGCATCCAGCTCACTGATGTGCTATCAAAACCAATAGCTTTAAGCTTGTTAACCAGTATGGAGTGGTTCACGGTGTCAAAAGCCTTTTGGAGGTCCAGCATGACCATGCCGCAGTATTTTCCAGCATCCACCTCGTGTTTGATGTGGTTGATGTATATAATATACCATACAGAGGAGAAATGTGCACGCAGCAGACGAAGAGAAGTTCCAAGATGTTTATTCAAACGGAGTACAGCATAACACAGCAACAGCAATCTCACGCCAGCCATGCAGAGTGCATGGCTCACGTCTCCCACAGGCTTGCGCCCCGACAGACTGACTCGATAGCCTTGTAGGCCACCTTTTTAAACACTCCACATTGGTCAAGCGGGTCGACACGGTGCATATCTATTTGTAGCAAAGTCCTTTGAGCAACTCAGGTCAACACAGACCCCTAATTAACATACAACGGAATTAGACTCCTAGCTACTCCTGAAGAGACCGACACCCCTCTGTAGCAGCTGCAGGTCTACTGTATGTAAATTTACACAATTGACATAGGCCTTGCCACACAGTATAATTATGAGACCTAATATTCTTCATATTCCCCCCTTGATCATCACAGCTGATGATCATCAAAAATATGGAACCATAATTATCTTACACCCCCCTTGACCCTTAGCTTAGACAATACATTCAAGAAACCAAAGATAACAGCATTACAGTACAGAATTCCCCCAACATGGTTTTCAGACATCCATATGTATATGAATAATGGAAAAATGATTAGTACAGGTAACAGACATTAAACAATACATATGCCGCTTTCAGCTCCCTTTTACAAGAGCACTAATAACCTACGTGATTTACGACTAAACTCTGCTGTCCAATGTTAAATACACAATGTCAGCTAAACCACTCTCGGATTTACGTCTGACCAACATCACACACTGGTGATCCAAGTAGATACACATTCCACGCCAGAGTCTAACAATAATATCACATATCTCTTCATATCTTATAGGAAAATTCCTCATTGATTCATAATTAGGCTAAATGACTCAACTTATCTAATTATACGACAAACACATACCAACATGAGGCCTATTATAATTCATGCTGAAAACAAACTTGACGCACTATTATTTGTTAAACAGAGAGAAGAAAGTCCATCTTTTCTCTGTACGAACAAAGGAAACTTCTTCTCTGTATGCTGCTCATTCTAGTTTACCTCGAACTGTTCGCTTAGCTGCACGGACCAAAGTTCAAGAGTCTGCACTGCTGTTTTTTCGCTGTCCTCGTCATCATCATCTTCCTCCCCCCTCCCAACTCTGAAACACCAGAGATGGGACGAAAAAGAAAAGCCTGGAACATCTTCATCACAGACCCCTGTCTGTGAAGGCCCTCAGCTTGTAGGTCAGTCGGCCACTGCTGCTCCGCGCTGCGTCTCACCGATCCCCGCCCGCAATCGCCGTCCCCGCGCCGACGTGATGAAAGACCAAGGCCTCCGTGTGGCTGTCGCCGCTCCATCGACCTCACCGCAGCCCACCCGTGACACCCGTCCGGTGGCTCGTCATCGGTCCCCGTCGCACAACACTCCTCGCGGTGGTCGCCGTCATCATCCCCGCTGCGAAATGGACAAAATCACGGCCGGGTCGGCTCAGCTCCGCTGGAGCTCCTTCGTCGCCGCTCACAAAAAACTCCCCTCCACCGAATTAGACGAAAAAAAAGCCGCTGGTACTGTTTCATCTGACGTGATAAACACACCAACACGACCGGTTTCTGGCACCATCTGATGTATATAATATACCATACAGAGGAGAAATGTGCACGCAGCAGACGAAGAGAAGTTCCAAGATGTTTATTCAAACGGACTTAACGGAGTACAGCATAACACAGCAACAGCAATCTCACGCCAGCCATGCAGAGTGCATGGCTCACGTCTCCCACAGGCTTGCGCCCCGACAGACTGACTCGATAGCCTTGTAGGCCACCTTTTTAAACACTCCACATTGGTCAAGCGGGTCGACACGGTGCATATCTATTTGTAGCAAAGTCCTTTGAGCAACTCAGGTCAACACAGACCCCTAATTAACATACAACGGAATTAGACTCCTAGCTACTCCTGAAGAGACCGACACCCCTCTGTAGCAGCTGCAGGTCTACTGTATGTAAATTTACACAATTGACATAGGCCTTGCCACACAGTATAATTATGAGACCTAATATTCTTCATGGTCGCTCAAATAGAGAAGGCATGTGTCAGTGGAGTGGGATGTTCTGAAACCAGATTGGAACTCGTACAACAATTTATTAGTGGCAAGATACTTTTCAACCTGTTCATAGACTATTTTTTCCATCACTTTCGAGATGGAGCTTAGAATAGAAATAGGGCGGTAGTTGCCGGGTTCTAATTTACTCCCTTTTTTGTACAGGGGGTTACTTTGGCCAGTTTAAAATCTCTGGGGACCTGTCCTTGTTTGATGGAGAGGTTTACTATGTGGGTGATGACTGGAGCTATGGAAATGGCTGAGTCTCTGAGAAATTTGGAGGGAATATAGTCTGTCTGTCTGTCTGTCTGTCTGTCTGTCTGTCTGTCTGTCTGTCTGTCTGTCTGTGCGTGTGTGCGCGCGCGCATACGTGTGGCTTGTAAATCCACACAGCTGATCCATTCACTCTGACGGACCAATGACCGACGGGCTAGAACCGGATACAGCAGGCGGGGCTTATGATTTAAAATGGAGCCTCACGCGTTTCATAGTGTGTTTGGGGCGTTGCTGCTGAGAGGTAAGATTTGTTTGTGAACCGCATGGTTGTTAATGTTAGCCAACATTACCTCTGTTGTTGTTTAAACATTAGTGTTGTTAGGACTGTTGGTTGTTTATTGTGACTCTAAAAGGACAACAATATGAGGAATGTGTTGGTACTTTTTGAGACACGAACAAACATCTACTGAAGTACTGTGGACAATATTTTGTACTTTTATATTCTATTTGGACACTTTATTTATTTGACAGGGACAAAGCTCATTAATCAACATGTCAGATTTCACATCAATGTAAATGGGCCAGAGTAGAGTTAGCCAAAGCTACATTTCATCTGTAGTTTTGTAGATTTGGATTATTTAAAAAATATATCCTTTTGGCTACATTGCAATTTACCACTGGGCTACAACCACATGTTGGCTATTTGGAAGTAGTTGATCTACAATCTCACAATGCATTGTGATGCAATGCATTGTGAGATGGTAGATCTGCTATTTTCAGATTTTCTTTCAAACATTTGAAATGGGACATTCTGTGTAATGAGTAGGCTACATTTGGTCATTTTTAAGTACATTTGTATGCCATACCCTTTTACTTTAGTAGGGGAGAGCCGCCTTGGATGTAACGCGTCACGGTTGTAACATGGACGTTATCTCTTGATTGGTCAACGCCACCATGACGCCATCGCGTCAGTATGTGTACAGCAACGTACTCTACGTGCCCAGGAAGTTTGAAGTGTTTACCTTCATCCTGCGGGGAGCTATTGGCGAAAAACTGACTTTTTTCAAAATGCGTATAATTTTACACCTGGAGTATTTGTGTGCTACAAGTTTTTTCTTTGGTGTTGGTGAATAAAAATCCACATGGATGTCTTCATGCTTATGTTCTTCATTAGTTTGCATCGTGTTTAGACGGAATTCACGTTCATTCTGGTCTGTAAGCAACGGCAAAGAAAACTTCGGAGGGAGGGTCAATTGTAACATGTGTTACAAATGGTCCGCTTCCATTCAATGCCATTATAAGTAATATTTACATATTTGACATATTGGCCAATATTATATGTTCTAAAATTGTATTGTATTGTGTAGTGTATTCTAAAATTAGTTTAGGGTTGTATAACATTGTACAACTCAATCAATCAAACGTTTGTTTAATCAATGTATTTCCCCATTGAACTGAAAAAAAAGCCCAAACTGGTACACCCGATACTATTTAATTTTTCCCAATATGTTTGATACATTTTCTTATCACATCCATGGTATGAAAACAATGCTAAGGAGTTGCTTCAATGAAATATAATTGCTTTAAGCTGAAAACGATATGTTTAATGGTGTTTTTTAGCGTTGTTACATTTATACTCCATGCTGTTACAATTAATCCGATATGCGCAGCAAATGTAACACTGAAACTGCGTCCACGTTCGGTTTAATAACTCCCGACCTGTTTTATCAAAAAAATAACTTGAAGTGGTTTATGGTAGCTGACATGTGTAGGTCCGTTGCCTGAAAATATTACATGTGTAGCTAAACGGATCTCCGAGTAAAAAAATGAAACGTGCAAAATGTTACATCCGTGGCGGCTCTCCCCTACATAATGGTAACACAAGTTGTAACTGTGGCTCAGACACATTCATAAGATTAAGCTAAACTAAATGTCTCTCTGCTGGATGGAAAACTCAAATGTACAAACTTCTCAGAATTCAAAAGTAGCAGATCTACAAACCCATTTCTACCATACAGAGCAACTTTATTTCAACTTTAAATGGCCACTTCACCCCTTTTTCAACCAGTTCTTATATGAATGATTTTTGAGACACTCTTTCCTGGGGTTTTTATGTGTTTTTAGATATTTTAGTATTTCAAAGTGTCCATGGACTCCATGATGTCATGGACACCGGGCTCACTTCCTTCCTGAACTACAATTCCCACAATGCTTTGGTCCACTGCTCCTCCTTGTGGATGGGGGGAGGGCTGTCTTACTGAGACAACATTTAGTCCAGGAAGGAAGTGAGCCAAGTGTCCATGACATCATGGACTCTTTGAAATACTAAAATATCTAAACGCATAAAACCCCCAGGAAAGTGTTTTTTGTCTCAAACATCATTAAAATAAGATCTGGTTGCAAAAAAAAAATGCAAGAATTTCCTAAAGATGTATTTTCTACAATGTATAAAATCTGGATAAAGAGTAATGTTGGCCTATGTTTGTGTCTTACAGGTTGATCATGTGACCTTGGTGTCATGCGGTGACCTTGGATGCAGTCATCAGGAGATGGCTGGTATTGGTAATAGAGTGTCTACTCGGCTGAGCTGAAACTTATAACGGTGTCAACGAACGCTCCCTGAGATTACGAGGCGTACGGTGCTCGGGACGTATTGTGCCATACAACCTACGCGGCTCTATTAATACCGGCTATCTTCAACCGAGCGACGGAAGGCCCCCCATGGTACGTGAACTTATGAATATGAAGTTTCCTTTTTAGCTTTTAGGCTTCATAAAATAAATGGTTGCACAAGGCAGATTATAGCCCTAGAATGTGTGTAATAATGGTGACACAGCTCTGTCAGTGACTGTTATGACTTCCAAAATGTCATCCTGTAGGCCGACAACTAATTTTCTTTTCCCCTGCCATTTCAGAAAGTGAAGCGGACTGGAGGTGTGAACTCTATGCTGTTGCCACTGCTGGGTGAACTCTATGCTGTTGCCACTGCTGGCTGCTGTTAGCAGTGAAGGTTAGTTAACCGTCTGATTCCTGCTGCTTGTTTAAGTGGGCTACATGCTACCATACCGTAGGTTGTCTTTCGCGCCATGTATAGTTTCACTTAATTTGTGTGTATAATGCCAGTCCACATCACCGATATGTGATGTTTGTGGAGGCATGTGATTTATTTATCGTTTAACATAATTTACGGGTAAAGTCTGTCCACATCACATAATGTATGCGTCTCCTTTCTCTTCTATTCTTTGGATTTAATAAAGTTATTTATTTTTTGTTGTCATAGTTTTTAATCGCATTTTGCTTTATTTTATTTAAGTAATGTCTGTCTGCTTGCCTATCTATTGCCCTAGTTCTTCACTAGTGTTTTATGTGATGTGGAGGTGTGTGCTTTATGTCTTGTGTCATTATGGTAGCATGTAGCCCCTTAACACTGTGTTTACAGCTTACTATGCTGTAGGTCTGTGTAAACTAACAAGAGGAAGCAAATGATGGCCGCTGTGTCATTTGGTTCCTTGGTTGGTGTGTGTGTTTTGTTTAGTGCTGATATTGAAGGTAAGTGAGTGTAGTTTATTATCCTTGACTGTTGGGCAGAAACCTTGTATCTCCATAGTTCAACCTTTAGTAAATTAATTTCGTTACTTGGTCATGCTACAGTGTCACACACAAGTAGCAAATGGCCAATCTCATGAGGCAAAGATAATCCATTATTGAATATTTAACATGTAGTATTCTGTTTTTCTAATGTATCAAACCAGTGAAGTATCAGCAAGAGCTTGTGACTAAATAATAACATTGGAACACAGATTATTATATTAATAATATTGGATCAGTTGTTTTGGTCCATAAAAGTAACCGTTTTGGACGTACAAGGTTTCTACCCAACCTTCATCTTTTCTCTCTTCTATTCTTTGCTTTAATAAAGTTATTTGTTTTTGTGGTCTCAGAGTTTTTTATCGCATTTTGCTTTATTGTAATTTCTTATTTCTTTCTTGCCTATCTATGACACTAGTTTTTCACTAGTGTATGTGTGACTCGGGTCATGTCTCGCGTACAGTTTCTCATTTGGAGCTGTTTCATGTAATTTACCAGTAAAGCGTCATCACGTCAGTTCACATCAGATATGAACACAGGCCGATATGTGATGTGCATTTATGTGGTATTTTTAAAGGTGATTTTTCACAGCAATTGCGGCTAGCTCGTCATTCACGTCTGTTGGCATTGCGCCATATGAATTGTGTTTATTGCTGTTCATGTTGTGTACTAATGTTCATAATATTGCTGACAAATACTGGGGCGCAAAGAATGCTGCTACCTCGTATAATTTATGTCAATCGTCCACAAATGGCATAAATTGTACAGTCTTGCCCCATGTTTCCTACATGGGACAACTAGATAGAAAAATACTTGCGCCACGGAAACCTAAAGGCCAACTGCTTGGGCAGAGACCAAGAAAATCTATTTTGTTCATGTTCATAAAGCGCTCAAAGTGCTTGAAGTGAAAGTGCAGCAGCAAACATCTAGGTCATAAGACCATTGTTCGTGCTATATTATCAGATCTAATTTGTGAGTAAAGCTTCATTACGTAAGCCCACATCACCTATGAACACAGGCCCGGTATGTGATGTGTGTTTATGTCTTGTCTCATTTCACATTTGTGAGTAAGGCTTCATCATGTCATCCCAACATCACATAATTAACTTAGGGTTAGGGTAGGGCTAGGTATGTGATGTTGGTTGATGTGATGTATGTCTTATAATGTGCAAGCTTCATCGTGTCAGTTAACATCACATTATGTGGTGTGTATTGATGTGATTTATTTATGCTGCCATTTGCAGCTAAAACTTTGGCATTGACGATGGGCCTATATGACCCAAACGTTTTCTGCTGCACTTTTCACTTTTAGCACTTTGCAGCACTTTATGAGCATGACAAAATATTTTCTTAGTTTATGTCTGAGGAATTTTCCTTAAGGTATTTGTGGAGTGAGTCTTCCGGCTTTCAATTGTATAAAGACATAAGCATGGCTATCATTATATAATAGTCAAGATTAAAATTGAGTGCGTAGGCTCTCTCTTTTTTTAAATTATATTGCAAAATTGAAACTAATGACTGATTTGGACCTGTAAATTATAAACAAAAACTAAGGCACTGGTGTGGTACTCCTGGTTTACCAGAACGGGGTTCAACTCCCTGCGGTGCCCTCAATTTGTTGTATTTACATGGTTCATTTTCTGCTCATTGTTTCCTTTTCATAGATGATAACCCCCAGGTTCTTTACTGTGTTTGTACTCTCTACAGTTGGGTTACAAGTCTATTTAGGGACCAAGCCCGAAGGGACTCTTGGTCCCTTATTTTTCTCTTCTCCTTCCACCAAAAATGTTAGTTCTGGCTGAACTGTGCTGTCGGGTTTTCGTCAAACTTGGCAATATGGTAGCCCTCCTTTATTTTTTTGGGCTCCCAATAATTTGAAAATGACGATTTGCCCTGATTTCCCATCACCCCATCTGATCAGGACAACGAAGGCAATGCCAAACGGCGAGGACGCAAAGCCCACAACCATTGTCCAATAGGTGGCGCTATAGCACTCAACTGAAAATTCAAACTTTAAACGGGCATAGCTCATGGACCGCTTGACCGTGAGCAATAAAACGTTGATACCCATGTGTAGCGATGGAGCTCGATACCCGAACAAAATCCTTAAACTTGAGTACCCGTTATCAATAAGCTGTGTAGGGATGGAGCGATACCAGGAAAAATCCTTAAAGTTATTGAGTACCCGTTATCAATAAGCTTTGGGCTTGTTGAGCGTAGTGGCCCGTTCATGTTTGAATAATCAAGAGGTGAATCAATAAATGCCAACCAGCACTATCTGGGTAAACTCAATTACGCTTTTAAAGTGGCGGAACATATATTAACCTGTTAACAGTTTCTTTAATATTTTATTGGTAAAAAGGTCAATTGCCCTAGTATTTGCCCCATTGGGGCAATTGCCCCAGTAGATACTGGTTCTGTTCAGAGTTTGTCTCCTGTCTTTCCTCAAAATAATATAAATTGCTCTATTAAAGCCTGATCGTTATCGATATAAATTAATGAGCTCCATCCCTACCCATGTGTCTCCTCTTGCCTCACTTTCGTATTCTGACTTTTGTATCTCTCTCCTCCTGGGATTTTTGCTCAAAATGCCTAAACATTTATATATGGAAATTAAGTAAAAGACTGAGTTTACTACAAACTGTAGTCCTGTCCGAACCTGGAAGGACCACAGACGAGGGGTTTTAAATGTATAACAATCTTTATTAAAGTAAATACTCAGTGGGTTATAGAACAACACTAGAATGAGGCAAAACGGTAAACTACGACAAGACATTTCATATAATGCAAAGCACTTAAACACAATTAAACTCCCATCACATAATGAAGCCTTTCTCTATAAAATACTAGCCTCTATTACGTGTACATAATATACTGATATATATATATACAACAGTGTTTGGTTGTGCAATTAACTGGCCCTGGCGGCGTGACCACGCTGAGGGGTTCTCTTCTCACCCTTTTTACTTTGTCGGGTCACCTTTTGTCATAGAGGTTTTTAATCTAGTCTTGACTAGGGCTGTCACGATTCGCCTAGTCCACGATTCAATTAAATTTTCGATTTGAAGCTCACTATTTGCTTCGATGTTCGATTCAATTTTTTCAATCTATTTTAAAAAAACCTCCTTTTTCAGCATTGAGGGCTATATTCATTATAATTTAGGCCAATATCTTGGTTTGTAAAGAAAAACACTTGTTTCCCAATAAGTCACATTTATTTTCTATAAATAACAAATCAGAATGAGAATAATAAAAGGTTTAACAACTTTGGGTTTTATGCCCTAACATTTTTTAAATGTTTCTTTAAGATGAGATGACTTGTAACATTCTTGTTAAGCTCTAAGTAAGTAAAAGAAAGGGAAAAAAAAATACGGCACTCGTCTTCTTTTCCACACTTATTTCCGTGTATCATCGTCGTCGCTGTCTACAACGGCACTGGCCATGGTGAAACGCAACAGCGGCGGTCTCGTTCTCAAACTTCTGTCACCTCTCTCTTTCTCTCTGTGTGTGTGTGTGTGTGTGTGTGTGTGACTGACTGTGTGTGTGGCACGGCTCCGATACAGCTGGCTTTTCGTCTCTTTTTTTTCTCCATGCATTCGCATGGGCGGAATGGCCCGGCCGCTCGCGGAAGTAAAAACATAAAACATCGCGATACGGTGCGTCATTTCGATACACTGAATCGAACGTCAATTTCGATTCAATTTCGATTCGTATCGAGAATCGTGACAGCCTTAGCTATAGCCCACATCGTACGGCATACTATAGCGCGCCGTTTTTCATCATTTTTGAGGATTTGAAAAAAATGTGAAATGACAAAAACGATGGGTTATAGCCCATGTTTTTTGAAATTTTGAAAAAAAACGTTATCCTCGTTTCTCATGATTTTGGACCATGGGCTATAGCCCATATCGTACGGCATACTATAGCGCGCCGTTTTTCATCATTTTTGAGGATTTTTAAAAAATGACGAAATGACAAAAACGATGGGTTATAGCCCATGTTTTTTGAAATTTTGAAAAAAATAGTTATCCTCGTTTCTCATCATTTTGGACGATGGGCTATAGCCCATATCATATGGCATACTATAGCGCGCCGTTTTTCATCATTTTTGAGGATTTGAAAAAAATGACGAAATGACAAAAACGATGGGTTATAGCCCATGTTTTTAGAAATTTTGGAAAAAAAAGTTAGCCTTGTTTCTCATCATTTTGGACCGTGGGCTATAGCCCATATCGTACGGCATACTATAGCGCGCCGTTTTTCATCATTTTTGAGGATTTTAAAAAAATGACGAAATGACAAACGATGGGTTATAGCCCATGTTTTTTGAAATTTTGAAAAAAATAGTTATCCTCGTTTCTCATCATTTTGGACCATGGGCTATAGCCCATATCATACGGCATACTATAGCGCGCCGTTTTTCATCATTTTTGAGGATTTGAAAAAAATGACGAAATGACAAAAACGATGGGCTATAGCCCATGTTTTTTGAAATTTTGGAAAAAAAGTTAGCCTTGTTTCTCATCATTTTGGACCGTGGGCTATAGCCCATATCGTACGGCATACTATAGCGCGCCGTTTTTCATCATTTTTGAGGATTTTAAAAAAATGACGAAATGACAAAAACGATGGGTTATAGCCCATGTTTTTTGAAATTTTGAAAAAAATAGTTATCCTCGTTTCTCATCATTTTGGACCATGGGCTATAGCCCATATCATACGGCATACTATAGCGCGCCGTTTTTCATCATTTTTGAGGATTTGAAAAAAATGACGAAATGACAAAAACGATGGGCTATAGCCCATGTTTTTTGAAATTTTGGAAAAAAAGTTAGCCTCGTTTCTCATCATTTTGGACCGTGGGCTACAGCCCATATCATACAGCATACTATAGCGCGCCGTTTTTCATCATTTTTGAGGATTTAAAAAAATGACGAAATGACAAAAACGATGGGTTATAGCCCATGTTTTTTGAAATTTAGAAAAAAATTGTTATCCTCGTTTCTCATCATTTTGGACCATGGGCTATAGCCCATATCATACGGCATACTATAGCGCGCCGTTTTTCATCATTTTTGAGGATTTGAAAAAAATGACGAAATTACAAAAACGATGGGTTATAGCCCATGTTTTTTGAAATTTTGAAAAAAATAGTTATCCTCGTTTCTCATCATTTTGGACCATGGGCTATAGCCCATATCATACGGCATACTATAGCGTGCCGTTTTTCATCATTTTTGAGGATTTGAAAAAAATGACGAAATGACAAAAACGATGGGCTATAGCCCATGTTTTTTGAAATTTTGGAAAAAAAAGTTAGCCTCGTTTCTCATCATTTTGGACCGTGGGCTATAGCCCATAGCATACGGCATACTATAGCGCGCCGTTTTTCATCATTTTTGAGGATTTTAAAAAAATGACGAAATGACAAAAACGATGGGTTATAGCCCATGTTTTTAGAAATTTTGAAAAAAAAAGTTAGCCTTGTTTCTCATCATTTTGGACCGTGGGCTATAGCCCATATCGTACGGCATACTATAGCGCGCCGTTTTTCATCATTTTTGAGGATTTTAAAAAAATGACGAAATGACAAAAACGATGGGTTATAGCCCATGTTTTTTGAAATTTTGGGAAAAAAAGTTAGCCTCGTTTCTCATCATTTTGGACCATGGGCTATAGCCCATATCATACGGCATACTATAGCGCGCCGTTTTTCATCATTTTTGAGGATTTGAAAAAAATGACGAAATGACAAAAACGATGGGCTATAGCCCATGTTTTTTGAAATTTTGGAAAAAAAAGTTAGCCTCGTTTCTCATCATTTTGGACCGTGGGCTATAGCCCATATCATACGGCATACTATAGCGCGCCGTTTTTCATCATTTTTGAGGATTTAAAAAAAATGACGAAATGACAAAAACGATGGGTTATAGCCCATGTTTTTAGAAATTTTGAAAAAAAAAGTTAGCCTTGTTTCTCATCATTTTGGACCGTGGGCTATAGCCCATATCGTACGGCATACTATAGCGCGCCGTTTTTCATCATTTTTGAGGATTTTAAAAAAATGACGAAATGACAAAAACGATGGGTTATAGCCCATGTTTTTTGAAATTTTGAAAAAAATAGTTATCCTCGTTTCTCATCATTTTGGACCATGGGCTATAGCCCATATCATACGGCATACTATAGCGCGCCGTTTTTCATCATTTTTGAGGATTTGAAAAAAATGAAAAATTGAAAAAAAAAATCCGCAATTTCCATCTCCACAATTTTCGCAATTACCATTTCCGCAATTTCCACAATTCCGCAATTTGACAAAAACGATGGGTTATAGCCCATGTTTTTTGAAATTTTGAAAAAAAAAGTTATCCTCGTTTCTCATGATTTTGGACCATGGGCTATAGCCCATATCGTACGGCATACTATAGCGCGCCGTTTTTCATCATTTTTGAGGATTTTTAAAAAATGACGAAATGACAAAAACGATGGGTTATAGCCCATGTTTTTTGAAATTTTGAAAAAAATAGTTATCCTCGTTTCTCATCATTTTGGACGATGGGCTATAGCCCATATCATATGGCATACTATAGCGCGCCGTTTTTCATCATTTTTGAGGATTTGAAAAAAATGACGAAATGACAAAAACGATGGGTTATAGCCCATGTTTTTAGAAATTTTGGAAAAAAAAGTTAGCCTTGTTTCTCATAATTTTGGACCGTGGGCTATAGCCCATATCGTACGGCATACTATAGCCCGCCGTTTTTCATCATTTTTGAGGATTTAAAAAAAATGACGAAATGACAAAAACGATGGGTTATAGCCCATGTTTTTTGAAATTTTGAAAAAAATAGTTATCCTCGTTTCTCATCATTTTGGACCATGGGCTATAGCCCATATCATACGGCATACTATAGCGCGCCGTTTTTCATCATTTTTGAGGATTTGAAAAAAATGACGAAATGACAAAAACGATGGGCTATAGCCCATGTTTTTTGAAATTTTGGAAAAAAAAGTTAGCCTCGTTTCTCATCATTTTGGACCGTGGGCTATAGCCCATATCATACAGCATACTATAGCGCGCCGTTTTTCATCATTTTTGAGGATTTAAAAAAATGACGAAATGACAAAAACGATGGGTTATAGCCCATGTTTTTTGAAATTTAGAAAAAAATTGTTATCCTCGTTTCTCATCATTTTGGACCATGGGCTATAGCCCATATCATACGGCATACTATAGCGCGCCGTTTTTCATCATTTTTGAGGATTTGAAAAAAATGACGAAATTACAAAAACGATGGGTTATAGCCCATGTTTTTTGAAATTTGAAAAAAATAGTTATCCTCGTTTCTCATCATTTTGGACCATGGGCTATAGCCCATATCATACGGCATACTATAGCGCGCCGTTTTTCATCATTTTTGAGGATTTTAAAAAAATGACGAAATGACAAAAACGATGGGTTATAGCCCATGTTTTTAGAAATTTTGGAAAAAAAAGTTAGCCTTGTTTCTCATCATTTTGGACCGTGGGCTATAGCCCATATCGTACGGCATACTATAGCGCGCCGTTTTTCATCATTTTTGAGGATTTTTAAAAAATGACGAAATGACAAAAACGATGGGTTATAGCCCATGTTTTTTGAAATTTTGGAAAAAAAAGTTAGCCTCGTTTCTCATCATTTTGGACCGGTGGCTATAGCCCATATCATACGGCATACTATAGCTTGCCGTTTTTCATCATTTTTGAGGATTTAAAAAAAATGACGAAATGACAAAAACGATGGGTTATAGCCCATGTTTTTTGAAATTTTGAAAAAAATAGTTATCCTCGTTTCTCATAATTTTGGACGATGGGCTATAGCCCATATCATACCGCATACTATAGCGCGCCGTTTTTCATCATTTTTGAGGATTTGAAAAAAATGACGAAATGACAAAAACGATGGGTTATAGCCCATGTTTTTTGAAATTTTGAAAAAAAAAGTTAGCCTTGTTTCTCATCATTTTGGACCATGGGCTATAGCCCATATCATACGGCATACTATAGCGCGCCGTTTTTCATCATTTTTGAGGATTTGAAAAAAATGACGAAATGACAAAAACGATGGGCTATAGCCCATGTTTTTTGAAATTTTGGAAAAAAAAGTTAGCCTCGTTTCTCATCATTTTGGACCGTGGGCTATAGCCCATATCATACGGCATACTATAGCGCGCCGTTTTTCATCATTTTTGAGGATTTAAAAAAAATGACGAAATGACAAAAACGATGGGTTATAGCCCATGTTTTTTGAAATTTTGGAAAAAAAAGTTAGCCTTGTTTCTCATCATTTTGGACCGTGGGCTATAGCCCATATCGTACGGCATGCTATAGCGCGCCGTTTTTCATCATTTTTGAGGATTTAAAAAAAATGACGAAATGACAAAAACGATGGGTTATAGCCCATGTTTTTTGAAATTTTGAAAAAAATAGTTATCCTCGTTTCTCATCATTTTGGACCATGGGCTATAGCCCATATCATACGGCATACTATAGCGCGCCGTTTTTCATCATTTTTGAGGATTTGAAAAAAATGACGAAATGACAAAAACGATGGGCTATAGCCCATGTTTTTTGAAATTTTGGAAAAAAAAGTTAGCCTCGTTTCTCATCATTTTGGACCGTGGGCTATAGCCCATATCATACAGCATACTATAGCGCGCCGTTTTTCATCATTTTTGAGGATTTAAAAAAATGACGAAATGACAAAAACGATGGGTTATAGCCCATGTTTTTTGAAAAAAATTGTTATCCTCGTTTCTCATCATTTTGGACCATGGGCTATAGCCCATATCATACGGCATACTATAGCGCGCCGTTTTTCATCATTTTTGAGGATTTGAAAAAAATGACGAAATTACAAAAACGATGGGTTATAGCCCATGTTTTTTGAAATTTTGAAAAAAATAGTTATCCTCGTTTCTCATCATTTTGGACCATGGGCTATAGCCCATATCATACGGCATACTATAGCGCGCCGTTTTTCATCATTTTTGAGGATTTGAAAAAAATGACGAAATGACAAAAACGATGGGCTATAGCCCATGTTTTTTGAAATTTTGGAAAAAAAAGTTAGCCTCGTTTCTCATCATTTTGGACCGTGGGCTATAGCCCATATCATACGACATACTATAGCGCGCCGTTTTTCATCATTTTTGAGGATTTTAAAAAAATGACGAAATGACAAAAACGATGGGTTATAGCCCATGTTTTTAGAAATTTTGAAAAAAAAAGTTAGCCTTGTTTCTCATCATTTTGGACCGTGGGCTATAGCCCATATCGTACGGCATACTATAGCGCGCCGTTTTTCATCATTTTTGAGGATTTTTAAAAAATGACGAAATGACAAAAACGATGGGTTATAGCCCATGTTTTTTGAAATTTTGAAAAAAAAAGTTAGCCTTGTTTCTCATCATTTTGGACCGTGGGCTATAGCCCATATCGTACGGCATACTATAGCGCGCCGTTTTTCATCATTTTTGAGGATTTAAAAAAAATGACAAAATGACAAAAACGATGGGTTATAGCCCATGTTTTTTGAAATTTTGAAAAAAAAAGTTAGCCTTGTTTCTCATCATTTTGGACCGTGGGCTATAGCCCATATCGTACGGCATACTATAGCGCGCCGTTTTTCATCATTTTTGAGGATTTTTTAAAAATGACGAAATGACAAAAACGATGGGTTATAGCCCATGTTTTTTGAAATTTTGAAAAAAATAGTTATCCTCATTTCTCATCATTTTGGACGATGGGCTATAGCCCATATCATACGGCATACTATAGCGCGCCGTTTTTCATCATTTTTGAGGATTTTAAAAAAATGACGAAATGACAAAAACGATGGGTTATAGCCCATGTTTTTTGAAATTTTGAAAAAAATAGTTATCCTCGTTTTTCATCATTTTGGACCATGGGCTATAGCCCATATCATACGGCATACTATAGCGCGCCGTTTTTCATCATTTTTGAGGATTTGAAAAAAATGACGAAATTACAAAAACGATGGGTTATAGCCCATGTTTTTTGAAATTTTGAAAAAAATAGTTATCCTCGTTTCTCATCATTTTGGACCATGGGCTATAGCCCATATCATACGGCATACTATAGCGCGCCGTTTTTCATCATTTTTGAGGATTTGAAAAAAATGACGAAATGACAAAAACGATGGGCTATAGCCCATGTTTTTTGAAATTTTGGAAAAAAAAAGTTAGCCTCGTTTCTCATCATTTTGGACCGTGGGCTATAGCCCATATCATACGACATACTATAGCGCGCCGTTTTTCATCATTTTTGAGGATTTTAAAAAAATGACGAAATGACAAAAACGATGGGTTATAGCCCATGTTTTTAGAAATTTTGAAAAAAAAAGTTAGCCTTGTTTCTCATCATTTTGGAGCGTGGGCTATAGCCCATATCGTACGGCATACTATAGCGCGCCGTTTTTCATCATTTTTGAGGATTTTTAAAAAATGACGAAATGACAAAAACGATGGGTTATAGCCCATGTTTTTTGAAATTTTGGAAAAAAAAGTTAGCCTTGTTTCTCATCATTTTGGACCGTGGGCTATAGCCCATATCGTACGGCATACTATAGCGCGCCGTTTTTCATCATTTTTGAGGATTTAAAAAAAATGACAAAATGACAAAAACGATGGGTTATAGCCCATGTTTTTTGAAATTTTGAAAAAAAAAGTTAGCCTTGTTTCTCATCATTTTGGACCGTGGGCTATAGCCCATATCGTACGGCATACTATAGCGCGCCGTTTTTCATCATTTTTGAGGATTTTTAAAAAATGACGAAATGACAAAAACGATGGGTTATAGCCCATGTTTTTTGAAATTTTGAAAAAAATAGTTATCCTCATTTCTCATCATTTTGGACGATGGGCTATAGCCCATATCATACGGCATACTATAGCGCGCCGTTTTTCATCATTTTTGAGGATTTTTTAAAAATGACGAAATGACAAAAACGATGGGTTATAGCCCCTGTTTTTTGAAATTTTGAAAAAAATAGTTATCCTCGTTTTTCATCATTTTGGACCATGGGCTATAGCCCATATCATACGGCATACTATAGCGCGCCGTTTTTCATCATTTTTGAGGATTTTTAAAAAATGACGAAATGACAAAAACGATGGGTTATAGCCCATGTTTTTTGAAATTTTGAAAAAAATAGTTATCCTCGTTTCTCATCATTTTGGACCATGGGCTATAGCCCATATCATACGGCATACTATAGCGCGCCGTTTTTCATCATTTTTGAGGATTTGAAAAAAATGACGAAATGACAAAAACGATGGGCTATAGCCCATGTTTTTTGAAATTTTGGAAAAAAAAGTTAGCCTCGTTTCTCATCATTTTGGACCGTGGGCTATAGCCCATATCATACAGCATACTATAGCGCGCCGTTTTTCATCATTTTTGAGGATTTAAAAAAATGACGAAATGACAAAAACGATGGGTTATAGCCCATGTTTTTTGAAAAAAATTGTTATCCTCGTTTCTCATCATTTTGGACCATGGGCTATAGCCCATATCATACGGCATACTATAGCGCGCCGTTTTTCATCATTTTTGAGGATTTGAAAAAAATGACGAAATTACAAAAACGATGGGTTATAGCCCATGTTTTTTGAAATTTTGAAAAAAAAAGTTAGCCTTGTTTCTCATCATTTTGGACCGTGGGCTATAGCCCATATCGTACGGCATACTATAGCGCGCCGTTTTTCATCATTTTTGAGGATTTTTAAAAAATGACGAAATGACAAAAACGATGGGTTATAGCCCATGTTTTTTGAAATTTTGAAAAAAATAGTTATCCTCATTTCTCATCATTTTGGACGATGGGCTATAGCCCATATCATACGGCATACTATAGCGCGCCGTTTTTCATCATTTTTGAGGATTTTTTAAAAATGACGAAATGACAAAAACGATGGGTTATAGCCCCTGTTTTTTGAAATTTTGAAAAAAATAGTTATCCTCGTTTTTCATCATTTTGGACCATGGGCTATAGCCCATATCATACGGCATACTATAGCGCGCCGTTTTTCATCATTTTTGAGGATTTTTAAAAAATGACGAAATGACAAAAACGATGGGTTATAGCCAGTGTTTTTTGAAATTTTGGAAGAAAAAGTTAGCCTCGTTTCTCATCATTTTGGACCGTGGGCTATAGCCCATATCATACGGCATACTATAGCTTGCCGTTTTTCATCATTTTTGAGGATTTAAAAAAAATGACGAAATGACAAAAACGATGGGTTATAGCCCATGTTTTTAGAAATTTTGGAAAAAAAAGTTAGCCTTGTTTCTCATAATTTTGGACCGTGGGCTATAGCCCATATCGTACGGCATACTATAGCGCGCCGTTTTTCATCATTTTTGAGGATTTTTAAAAAATGACGAAATGACAAAAACGATTGGTTATAGCCAGTGTTTTTTGAAATTTTGGAAAAAAAAGTTAGCCTCGTTTCTCATCATTTTGGACCGTGGGCTATAGCCCATATCATACGGCATACTATAGCTTGCCGTTTTTCATCATTTTTGAGGATTTAAAAAAAATGACGAAATGACAAAAACGATGGGTTATAGCCCATGTTTTTAGAAATTTTGAAAAAAAAAGTTAGCCTTGTTTCTCATCATTTTGGACCGTGGGCTATAGCCCATATCGTACGGCATACTATAGCGCGCCGTTTTTCATCATTTTTGAGGATTTAAAAAAAATGACGAAATGATAAAAACGATGGGTTATAGCCCATGTTTTTTGAAATTTTGAAAAAAATAGTTATCCTCGTTTCTCATCATTTTGGACCATGGGCTATAGCCCATATCATACGGCATACTATAGCGCGCCGTTTTTCATCATTTTTGAGGATTTTAAAAAAATGACGAAATGACAAAAACGATGGGTTATAGCCAGTGTTTTTTGAAATTTTGGAAAAAAAAGTTAGCCTCGTTTCTCATCATTTTGGACCGTGGGCTATAGCCCATATCATACGGCATACTATAGCTTGCCGTTTTTCATCATTTTTGAGGATTTAAAAAAAATGACAAAACGATGGGTTATAGCCCATGTTTTTAGAAATTTTGAAAAAAAAAGTTAGCCTTGTTTCTCATCATTTTGGACCGTGGGCTATAGCCCATATCGTACGGCATACTATAGCGCGCCGTTTTTCATCATTTTTGAGGATTTTAAAAAAATGACGAAATGACAAAAACGATGGGTTATAGCCCATGTTTTTTGAAATTTTGAAAAAAATAGTTATCCTCATTTCTCATCATTTTGGACGATGGGCTATAGCCCATATCATACGGCATACTATAGCGCGCCGTTTTTCATCATTTTTGAGGATTTGAAAAAAATGACGAAATGACAAAAACGATGGGTTATAGCCCATGTTTTTAGAAATTTTGAAAAAAAAAGTTAGCCTTGTTTCTCATCATTTTGGACCGTGGGCTATAGCCCATATCGTACGGCATACTATAGCGCGCCGTTTTTCATCATTTTTGAGGATTTAAAAAAAATGACGAAATGATAAAAACGATGGGTTATAGCCCATGTTTTTTGAAATTTTGAAAAAAATAGTTATCCTCGTTTCTCATCATTTTGGACCATGGGCTATAGCCCATATCATACGGCATACTATAGCGCGCCGTTTTTCATCATTTTTGAGGATTTGAAAAAAATGACGAAATGACAAAAACGATGGGCTATAGCCCATGTTTTTTGAAATTTTGGAAAAAAAAGTTATCCTCGTTTCTCATCATTTTGGACCATGGGCTATAGCCCATATCATACGGCATACTATAGCGCGCCGTTTTTCATCATTTTTGAGGATTTGAAAAAAATGACGAAATTACAAAAACGATGGGTTATAGCCCATGTTTTTTGAAATTTTGAAAAAAATAGTTATCCTCGTTTCTCATCATTTTGGACCATGGGCTATAGCCCATATCATACGGCATACTATAGCGTGCCGTTTTTCATCATTTTTGAGGATTTGAAAAAAATGACGAAATGACAAAAACGATGGGCTATAGCCCATGTTTTTTGAAATTTTGGAAAAAAAAGTTAGCCTCGTTTCTCATCATTTTGGACCGTGGGCTATAGCCCATATCATACGGCATACTATAGCGCGCCGTTTTTCATCATTTTTGAGGATTTAAAAAAAATGTCGAAATGACAAAAACGATGGGTTATAGCCCATGTTTTTAGAAATTTTGAAAAAAAAAGTTAGCCTTGTTTCTCATCATTTTGGACCGTGGGCTATAGCCCATATCGTACGGCATACTATAGCGCGCCGTTTTTCATCATTTTTGAGGATTTTTAAAAAATGACGAAATGACAAAAACGATGGGTTATAGCCCATGTTTTTTGAAATTTTGGAAAAAAAAGTTAGCCTCGTTTCTCATCATTTTGGACCGTGGGCTATAGCCCATATCATACGGCATACTATAGCGCGCCGTTTTTCATCATTTTTGAGGATTTTAAAAAAATGACGAAATGACAAAAACGATGGGTTATTTGGCAGCCCATGTTTTTAGAAATTTTGAAAAAAAAAGTTAGCCTTGTTTCTCATCATTTTGGACCGTGGGCTATAGCCCATATCGTACGGCATACTATAGCGCGCCGTTTTTCATCATTTTTGAGGATTTTTAAAAAATGACGAAATGACAAAAACGATGGGTTATAGCCCATGTTTTTTGAAATTTTGGAAAAAAAAGTTAGCCTCGTTTCTCATCATTTTGGACCGTGGGCTATAGCCCATATCATACGGCATACTATAGCTTGCCGTTTTTCATCATTTTTGAGGATTTAAAAAAAAGTGACGAAATGACAAAAACGATGGGTTATAGCCCATGTTTTTAGAAATTTTGAAAAAAAAAGTTAGCCTTGTTTCTCATCATTTTGGACCGTGGGCTATAGCCCATGTCGTACGGCATACTATAGCGCGCCGTTTTTCATCATTTTTGAGGATTTTTAAAAAATGACGAAATGACAAAAACGATGGGTTATAGCCCATGTTTTTTGAAATTTTGAAAAAAATAGTTATCCTCGTTTCTCATCATTTTGGACGATGGGCTATAGCCCATATCATACGGCATACTATAGCGCGCCGTTTTTCATCATTTTTGAGGATTTGAAAAAAATGACGAAATGACAAAAACGATGGGTTATAGCCCATGTTTTTAGAAATTTTGAGAAAAAAAGTTAGCCTTGTTTCTCATCATTTTGGACCGTGGGCTATAGCCCATATCGTACGGCATACTATAGCGCGCCGTTTTTCATCATTTTTGAGGATTTAAAAAAAATGACGAAATGATAAAAACGATGGGTTATAGCCCATGTTTTTTGAAATTTTGAAAAAAATAGTTATCCTCGTTTCTCATCATTTTGGACCATGGGCTATAGCCCATATCATACGGCATACTATAGCGCGCCGTTTTTCATCATTTTTGAGGATTTGAAAAAAATGACGAAATTACAAAAACGATGGGTTATAGCCCATGTTTTTTGAAATTTTGAAAAAAATAGTTATCCTCGTTTCTCATCATTTTGGACCATGGGCTATAGCCCATATCATACGGCATACTATAGCGTGCCGTTTTTCATCATTTTTGAGGATTTGAAAAAAATGACGAAATGACAAAAACGATGGGCTATAGCCCATGTTTTTTGAAATTTTGGAAAAAAAAGTTAGCCTCGTTTCTCATCATTTTGGACCGTGGGCTATAGCCCATATCATACGGCATACTATAGCGCGCCGTTTTTCATCATTTTTGAGGATTTAAAAAAAATGACGAAATGACAAAAACGATGGGTTATAGCCCATGTTTTTAGAAATTTTGAAAAAAAAAGTTAGCCTTGTTTCTCATCATTTTGGACCGTGGGCTATAGCCCATATCGTACGGCATACTATAGCGCGCCGTTTTTCATCATTTTTGAGGATTTTAAAAAAATGACGAAATGACAAAAACGATGGGTTATAGCCCATGTTTTTTGAAATTTTGGAAAAAAAAGTTAGCCTCGTTTCTCATCATTTTGGACCGTGGGCTATAGCCCATATCATACGGCATACTATAGCGCGCCGTTTTTCATCATTTTTGAGGATTTAAAAAAAATGACGAAATGACAAAAACGATGGGTTATAGCCCATGTTTTTAGAAATTTTGAAAAAAAAAAGTTAGCCTTGTTTCTCATCATTTTGGACCGTGGGCTATAGCCCATATCGTACGGCATACTATAGCGCGCCGTTTTTCATCATTTTTGAGGATTTTTAAAAAATGAAGAAATGACAAAAACGATGGGTTATAGCCCATGTTTTTTGAAATTTTGGAAAAAAAAGTTAGCCTCGTTTCTCATCATTTTGGACCGTGGGCTATAGCCCATATCATACGGCATACTATAGCTTGCCGTTTTTCATCATTTTTGAGGATTTAAAAAAAATGACGAAATGACAAAAACGATGGGTTATAGCCCATGTTTTTAGAAATTTTGAAAAAAAAAATTAGCCTTGTTTCTCATCATTTTGGACCGTGGGCTATAGCCCATATCGTACGGCTTACTATAGCGCGCCGTTTTTCATCATTTTTGAGGATTTTAAAAAAATGACGAAATGACAAAAACGATGGGTTATAGCCCATGTTTTTTGAAATTTTGAAAAAAATAGTTATCCTCGTTTCTCATCATTTTGGACGATGGGCTATAGCCCATATCATACGGCATACTATAGCGCGCCGTTTTTCATCATTTTTGAGGATTTGAAAAAAATGACGAAATGACAAAAACGATGGGTTATAGCCCATGTTTTTAGAAATTTTGAGAAAAAAAGTTAGCCTTGTTTCTCATCATTTTGGACCGTGGGCTATAGCCCATATCGTACGGCATACTATAGCGCGCCGTTTTTCATCATTTTTGAGGATTTAAAAAAAATGACGAAATGATAAAAACGATGGGTTATAGCCCATGTTTTTTGAAATTTTGAAAAAAATAGTTATCCTCGTTTCTCATCATTTTGGACCATGGGCTATAGCCCATATCATACGGCATACTATAGCGCGCCGTTTTTCATCATTTTTGAGGATTTGAAAAAAATGACGAAATGACAAAAACGATGGGCTATAGCCCATGTTTTTTGAAATTTTGGAAAAAAAAGTTAGCCTCGTTTCTCATCATTTTGGACCGTGGGCTATAGCCCATATCATACGGCATACTATAGCGCGCCGTTTTTCATCATTTTTGAGGATTTAAAAAAAATGACGAAATGACAAAAACGATGGGTTATAGCCCATGTTTTTTTTAATTTTGAAAAAAATAGTTATCCTCGTTTTTCATCATTTTGGACCATGGGCTATAGCCCATATCATACGGCATACTATAGCGCGCCGTTTTTCATCATTTTTGAGGATTTGAAAAAAATGACGAAATGACAAAAACGATGGGCTATAGCCCATGTTTTTTGAAATTTTGGAAAAAAAAGTTAGCCTTGTTTCTCATCATTTTGGACCGTGGGCTATAGCCCATATCGTACGGCATACTATAGCGCGCCGTTTTTCATCATTTTTGAGGATTTAAAAAAAAAGACGAAATGACAAAAACGATGGGTTATAGCCCATGTTTTTTGAAATTTTGAAAAAAATAGTTATCCTCGTTTCTCATCATTTTGGACCATGGGCTATAGCCCATATCATACGGCATACTATAGCGCGCCGTTTTTCATCATTTTTGAGGATTTGAAAAAAATGACGAAATGACAAAAACGATGGGCTATAGCCCATGTTTTTTGAAATTTTGAAAAAAATTGTTATCCTCGTTTCTCATCATTTTGGACCATGGGCTATAGCCCATATCATACGGCATACTATAGCGCGCCGTTTTTCATCATTTTTGAGGATTTGAAAAAAATGACGAAATTACAAAAACGATGGGTTATAGCCCATGTTTTTTGAAATTTTGAAAAAAATAGTTACCCTCGTTTCTCATCATTTTGGACCATGGGCTATAGCCCATATCATACGGCATACTATAGCGCGCCGTTTTTCATCATTTTTGAGGATTTGAAAAAAATGACGAAATGACAAAAACGATGGGCTATAGCCCATGTTTTTTGAAATTTTGGAAAAAAAAGTTAGCCTCGTTTCTCATCATTTTGGACCGTGGGCTATAGCCCATATCATACGGCATACTATAACGCGCCGTTTTTCATCATTTTTGAGGATTTAAAAAAATGACGAAATGACAAAAACGATGGGTTATAGCCCATTTTTTTTGAAATATTGAAAAAAATAGTTATCCTCGTTTCTCATCATTTTGGACCATGGGCTATAGCCCATATCATACGGCATACTATAGCGCGCCGTTTTTCATCATTTTTGAGGATTTGAAAAAAATGACGAAATGATAAAAACGATGGGTTATAGCCCATGTTTTTTGAAATTTTGAAAAAAAAAGTTAGCCTTGTTTCTCATCATTTTGGACCGTGGGCTATAGCCCATATCGTACGGCATACTATAGCGCGCCGTTTTTCATCATTTTTGAGGATTTTAAAAAAATTACGAAATGACAAAAACGATGGGTTATAGCCCATGTTTTTTGAAATTTTGGAAAAAAAGGTTAGCCTCGTTTCTCATCATTTTGGACCGTGGGCTATAGCCCATATCATACGGCATACTATAGCTTGCCGTTTTTCATCATTTTTGAGGATTTAAAAAAAATGACGAAATGACAAAAACGATGGGTTACAGCCCATGTTTTTAGAAATTTTGAAAAAAAAAAGTTAGCCTTGTTTCTCATCATTTTGGACCGTGGGCTATAGCCCATATCGTACGGCATACTATAGCGCGCCGTTTTTCATCATTTTTGAGGATTTAAAAAAAATGACGAAATGACAAAAACGATGGGTTATAGCCCATGTTTTTTGAAATTTTGAAAAAAATAGTTATCCTCGTTTCTCATCATTTTGGACGATGGGCTATAGCCCATATCATACGGCATACTATAGCGCGCCGTTTTTCATCATTTTTGAGGATTTGAAAAAAATGACGAAATGACAAAAACGATGGGTTATAGCCCATGTTTTTAGAAATTTTGAAAAAAAAAGTTAGCCTTGTTTCTCATCATTTTGGACCGTGGGCTATAGCCCATATCGTACGGCATACTATAGCGCGCCGTTTTTCATCATTTTTGAGGATTTAAAAAAAATGACGAAATGATAAAAACGATGGGTTATAGCCCATGTTTTTTGAAATTTTGAAAAAAATAGTTATCCTCGTTTCTCATCATTTTGGACCATGGGCTATAGCCCATATCATACGGCATACTATAGCGCGCCGTTTTTCATCATTTTTGAGGATTTGAAAAAAATGACGAAATGACAAAAACGATGGGCTATAGCCCATGTTTTTTGAAATTTTGGAAAAAAAAGTTAGCCTCGTTTCTCATCATTTTGGACCGTGGGCTATAGCCCATATCATACGGCATACTATAGCGCGCCGTTTTTCATCATTTTTGAGGATTTAAAAAAAATGACGAAATGACAAAAACGATGGGCTATAGCCCATGTTTTTTGAAATTTTGGAAAAAAAAGTTAGCCTCGTTTCTCATCATTTTGGACCGTGGGCTATAGCCCATATCATACGGCATACTATAACGCGCCGTTTTTCATCATTTTTGAGGATTTAAAAAAATGACGAAATGACAAAAACGATGGGTTATAGCCCATGTTTTTAGAAATTTTGAAAAAAAAAGTTAGCCTTGTTTCTCATCATTTTGGACCGTGGGCTATAGCCCATATCGTACGGCATACTATAGCGCGCCGTTTCTCATCATTTTTGAGGATTTAAAAAAAATGACGAAATGATAAAAACGATGGGTTATAGCCCATGTTTTTTTAAATTTTGAAAAAAATAGTTATCCTCGTTTCTCATCATTTTGGACCATGGGCTATAGCCCATATCATACGGCATACTATAGCGCGCCGTTTTTCATCATTTTTGAGGATTTGAAAAAAATGACGAAATGACAAAAACGATGGGCTATAGCCCATGTTTTTTGAAATTTTGGAAAAAAAAGTTAGCCTCTTTTCTCATCATTTTGGACCGTGGGCTATAGCCCATATCATACGGCATACTATAGCGCGCCGTTTTTCATCATTTTTGAGGATTTAAAAAAAATGACGAAATGACAAAAACGATGGGTTATAGCCCATGTTTTTTTTAATTTTGAAAAAAATAGTTATCCTCGTTTTCATCATTTTGGACCATGGGCTATAGCCCATATCATACGGCATACTATAGCGCGCCGTTTTTCATCATTTTTGAGGATTTGAAAAAAATGACGAAATGACAAAAACGATGGGCTATAGCCCATGTTTTTTGAAATTTTGGAAAAAAAAGTTAGCCTTGTTTCTCATCATTTTGGACCGTGGGCTATAGCCCATATCGTACGGCATACTATAGCGCGCCGTTTTTCATCATTTTTGAGGATTTAAAAAAAATGACGAAATGACAAAAACGATGGGTTATAGCCCATGTTTTTTGAAATTTTGAAAAAAATAGTTATCCTCGTTTCTCATCATTTTGGACCATGAGCTATAGCCCATATCATACGGCATACTATAGCGCGCCGTTTTTCATCATTTTTGAGGATTTGAAAAAAATGACGAAATGACAAAAACGATGGGCTATATATAGCCCATGTTTTTTGAAATTTTGGAAAAAAAAGTTAGCCTCGTTTCTCATCATTTTGGACCGTGGGCTATAGCCCATATCATACAGCATACTATAGCGCGCCGTTTTTCATCATTTTTGAGGATTTAAAAAAATGACGAAATGACAAAAACGATGGGTTATAGCCCATGTTTTTTGAAATTTTGAAAAAAATTGTTATCCTCGTTTCTCATCATTTTGGACCATGGGCTATAGCCCATATCATACGGCATACTATAGCGCGCTGTTTTTCATCATTTTTGAGGATTTGAAAAAAATGACGAAATTACAAAAACGATGGGTTATAGCCCATGTTTTTTGAAATTTTGAAAAAAATAGTTATCCTCGTTTCTCATCATTTTGGACCATGGGCTATAGCCCATATCATACGGCATACTATAGCGCGCCGTTTTTCATCATTTTTGAGGATTTGAAAAAAATGACGAAATGACAAAAACGATGGGCTATAGCCCATGTTTTTTGAAATTTTGGAAAAAAAAGTTAGCCTTGTTTCTCATCATTTTGGACCGTGGGCTATAGCCCATATCATACGGCATACTATAGCGCGCCGTTTTTCATCATTTTTGAGGATTTTAAAAAAATGACGAAATGACAAAAACGATGGGTTATAGCCCATGTTTTTAGAAATTTTGAAAAAAAAAGTTAGCCTTGTTTCTCATCATTTTGGACCGTGGGCTATAGCCCATATCGTACGGCATACTATAGCGCGCCGTTTTTCATCATTTTTGAGGATTTTTAAAAAATGACGAAATGACAAAAACGATGGGTTATAGCCCATGTTTTTTGAAATTTTGGAAAAAAAAGTTAGCCTCGTTTCTCATCATTTTGGACCGTGGGCTATAGCCCATATCATACGGCATACTATAGCGCGCCGTTTTTCATCATTTTTGAGGATTTTAAAAAAATGACGAAATGACAAAAACGATGGGTTATAGCCCATGTTTTTAGAAATTTTGAAAAAAAAAGTTAGCCTTGTTTCTCATCATTTTGGACCGTGGGCTATAGCCCATATCGTACGGCATACTATAGCGCGCCGTTTTTCATCATTTTTGAGGATTTTAAAAAAATGACGAAATGACAAAAACGATGGGTTATAGCCCATGTTTTTTGAAATTTTGGAAAAAAAAGTTAGCCTCGTTTCTCATCATTTTGGACCGTGGGCTATGGCCCATATCATACGGCATACTATAGCTTGCCGTTTTTCATCATTTTTGAGGATTTAAAAAAAATGACGAAATGACAAAAACGATGGGTTATAGCCCATGTTTTTAGAAAATTTGAAAAAAAAAGTTAGCCTTGTTTCTCATCATTTTGGACCGTGGGCTATAGCCCATATCGTACGGCATACTATAGCGCGCCGTTTTTCATCATTTTTGAGGATTTAAAAAAAATGACGAAATGACAAAAACGATGGGTTATAGCCCATGTTTTTTGAAATTTTGAAAAAAATAGTTATCCTCGTTTCTCATCATTTTGGACGATGGGCTATAGCCCATATCATACGGCATACTATAGCGCGCCGTTTTTCATCATTTTTGAGGATTTGAAAAAAATGACGAAATGACAAAAACGATGGGTTATAGCCCATGTTTTTAGAAATTAAAAAAAAAAAAGTTAGCCTTGTTTCTCATCATTTTGGACCGTGGGCTATAGCCCATATCATACGGCATACTATAACGCGCCGTTTTTCATCATTTTTGAGGATTTAAAAAAATGACGAAATGACAAAAACGATGGGTTATAGCCCATGTTTTTTGAAATATTGAAAAAAATAGTTATCCTCGTTTCTCATCATTTTGGACCATGGGCTATAGCCCATATCATACGGCATACTATAGCGCGCCGTTTTTCATCATTTTTGAGGATTTGAAAAAAATGACGAAATGACAAAAACGATGGGCTATAGCCCATGTTTTTTGAAATATTGAAAAAAATAGTTATCCTCGTTTCTCATCATTTTGGACCATGGGCTATAGCCCATATCATACGGCATACTATAGCGCGCCGTTTTTCATCATTTTTGAGGATTTGAAAAAAATGACGAAATGACAAAAACGATGGGCTATAGCCCATGTTTTTTGAAATTTTGGAAAAAAAAGTTAGCCTCGTTTCTCATCATTTTGGACCGTGGGCTATAGCCCATATCATACGGCATACTATAGCGCGCCGTTTTTCATCATTTTTGAGGATTTAAAAAAAATGACGAAATGACAAAAACGATGGGTTATAGCCCATGTTTTTTGAAATTTTGAAAAAAATAGTTATCCTCGTTTTTCATCATTTTGGACCATGGGCTATAGCCCATATCATACGGCATACTATAGCGCGCCGTTTTTCATCATTTTTGAGGATTTGAAAAAAATGACGAAATGACAAAAACGATGGGCTATAGCCCATGTTTTTTGAAATTTTGGAAAAAAAAGTTAGCCTTGTTTCTCATCATTTTGGACCGTGGGCTATAGCCCATATCGTACGGCATACTATAGCGCGCCGTTTTTCATCATTTTTGAGGATTTTTAAAAAATGACGAAATGACAAAAACGATGGGTTATAGCCCATGTTTTTTGAAATTTTGAAAAAAATAGTTATCCTCGTTTCTCATCATTTTGGACCATGGGCTATAGCCCATATCATACGGCATACTATAGCGCGCCGTTTTTCATCATTTTTGAGGATTTGAAAAAAATGACGAAATGACAAAAACGATGGGCTATAGCCCATGTTTTTTGAAATTTTGGAAAAAAAAGTTAGCCTCGTTTCTCATCATTTTGGACCGTGGGCTATAGCCCATATCATACAGCATACTATAGCGCGCCGTTTTTCATCATTTTTGAGGATTTAAAAAAATGACGAAATGACAAAAACGATGGGTTATAGCCCATGTTTTTTGAAATTTTGAAAAAAATTGTTATCCTCGTTTCTCATCATTTTGGACCATGGGCTATAGCCCATATCATACGGCATACTATAGCGCGCCGTTTTTCATCATTTTTGAGGATTTGAAAAAAATGACGAAATTACAAAAACGATGGGTTATAGCCCATGTTTTTTGAAATTTTGAAAAAAATAGTTATCCTCGTTTCTCATCATTTTGGACCATGGGCTATAGCCCATATCATACGGCATATTATAGCGCGCCGTTTTTCATCATTTTTGAGGATTTGAAAAAAATGACGAAATGACAAAAACGATGGGCTATAGCCCATGTTTTTTGAATTTTTGGAAAAAAAAGTTAGCCTCGTTTCTCATCATTTTGGACCGTGGGCTATAGCCCATATCATACGGCATACTATAGCGCGCCGTTTTTCATCATTTTTGAGGATTTGAAAAAAATGACGAAATGACAAAAACGATGGGTTATAGCCCATGTTTTTAGAAATTTTGGAAAAAAAAGTTAGCCTTGTTTCTCATCATTTTGGACCGTGGGCTATAGCCCATATCGTACGGCATACTATAGCGCGCCGTTTTTCATCATTTTTGAGGATTTAAAAAAAATGACGAAATGACAAAAACGATGGGTTATAGCCCATGTTTTTTGAAATTTTGAAAAAAATAGTTATCCTCGTTTCTCATCATTTTGGACCATGGGCTATAGCCCATATCATACGGCATACTATAGCGCGCCGTTTTTCATCATTTTTGAGGATTTGAAAAAAATGACGAAATGACAAAAACGATGGGTTATAGCCCATGTTTTTTGAAATTTTGAAAAAAATTGTTATCCTCGTTTCTCATCATTTTGGACCATGGGCTATAGCCCATATCATACGGCATACTATAGCGCGCCGTTTTTCATCATTTTTGAGGATTTGAAAAAAATGACGAAATTACAAAAACGATGGGTTATAGCCCATGTTTTTTGAAATTTTGAAAAAAATAGTTATCCTCGTTTCTCATCATTTTGGACCATGGGCTATAGCCCATATCATACGGCATATTATAGCGCGCCGTTTTTCATCATTTTTGAGGATTTGAAAAAAATGACGAAATGACAAAAACGATGGGCTATAGCCCATGTTTTTTGAATTTTTGGAAAAAAAAGTTAGCCTCGTTTCTCATCATTTTGGACCGTGGGCTATAGCCCATATCATACGGCATACTATAGCGCGCCGTTTTTCATCATTTTTGAGGATTTTAAAAAAATGACGAAATGACAGAAACGATGGGTTATAGCCCATGTTTTTAGAAATTTTGGAAAAAAAAGTTAGCCTTGTTTCTCATCATTTTGGACCGTGGGCTATAGCCCATATCGTACGGCATACTATAGCGCGCCGTTTTTCATCATTTTTGAGGATTTTTAAAAAATGACGAAATGACAAAAACGATGGGTTATAGCCCATGTTTTTTGAAATTTTGGAAAAAAAAGTTAGCCTCGTTTCTCATCATTTTGGACCGTGGGCTATAGCCCATATCATACGGCATACTATAGCTTGCCGTTTTTCATCATTTTTGAGGATTTAAAAAAAATGACGAAATGACAAAAACGATGGGTTATAGCCCATGTTTTTAGAAATTTTGAAAAAAAAAGTTAGCCTTGTTTCTCATCATTTTGGACCGTGGGCTATAGCCCATATCGTACGGCATACTATAGCGCGCCGTTTTTCATCATTTTTGAGGATTTAAAAAAAATGACGAAATGACAAAAACGATGGGTTATAGCCCATGTTTTTTGAAATTTTGAATAAAATAGTTATCCTCATTTCTCATCATTTTGGACCATGGGCTATAGCCCATATCATACGGCATACTATAGCGCGCCGTTTTTCATCATTTTTGAGGATTTGAAAAAAATGACGAAATGACAAAAACGATGGGTTATAGCCCATGTTTTTAGAAATTTTGGAAAAAAAAGTTAGCCTTGTTTCTCATCATTTTGGACCGTGGGCTATAGCCCATATCGTACGGCATACTATAGCGCGCCGTTTTTCATCATTTTTGAGGATTTTAAAAAAATGACGAAATGACAAAAACGATGGGTTATAGCCCATGTTTTTTGAAATTTTGGAAAAAAAAGTTAGCCTCGTTTCTCATCATTTTGGACCGTGGGCTATAGCCCATATCATACGGCATACTATAGCTTGCCGTTTTTCATCATTTTTGAGGATTTAAAAAAAATGACGAAATGACAAAAACGATGGGTTATAGCCCATGTTTTTAGAAATTTTGAAAAAAAAAGTTAGCCTTGTTTCTCATCATTTTGGACCGTGGGCTATAGCCCATATCGTACGGCATACTATAGCGCGCCGTTTTTCATCATTTTTGAGGATTTTTAAAAAATGACGAAATGACAAAAACGATGGGTTATAGCCCATGTTTTTTGAAATTTTGAATAAAATAGTTATCCTCATTTCTCATCATTTTGGACGATGGGCTATAGCCCATATCATACGGCATACTATAGCGCGCCGTTTTTCATCATTTTTGAGGATTTAAAAAAAATGACGAAATGACAAAAACGATGGGTTATAGCCCATGTTTTTAGAAATTTTGAAAAAAAAAGTTAGCCTTGTTTCTCATCATTTTGGACCGTGGGCTATAGCCCATATCGTACGGCATACTATAGCGCGCCGTTTTTCATCATTTTTGAGGATTTTAAAAAAATGACGAAATGACAAAAACGATGGGTTATAGCCCATTTTTTTTGAAATTTTGAAAAAAATAGTTATCCTCGTTTCTCATCATTTTGGACCATGGGCTATAGCCCATATCATACGGCATACTATAGCGCGCCGTTTTTCATCATTTTTGAGGATTTAAAAAAAATGACGAAATGACAAAAACGATGGGTTATAGCCCATGTTTTTTGAAATTTTGAAAAAAATAGTTATCCTCGTTTCTCATCATTTTGGACCATGGGCTATAGCCCATATCATACGGCATACTATAGCGCGCCGTTTTTCATCATTTTTGAGGATTTGAAAAAAATGACGAAATGACAAAAACGATGGGCTATAGCCCATGTTTTTTGAAATTTTGGAAAAAAAAGTTAGCCTCGTTTCTCATCATTTTGGACCGTGGGCTATAGCCCATATCATACGGCATACTATAGCGCGCCGTTTTTCATCATTTTTGAGGATTTAAAAAAAATGACGAAATGACAAAAACGATGGGTTATAGCCCATTTTTTTTGAAATTTTGAAAAAAATAGTTATCCTCGTTTCTCATCATTTTGGACCATGGGCTATAGCCCATATCATACGGCATACTATAGCGCGCCGTTTTTCATCATTTTTGAGGATTTAAAAAAAATGACGAAATGACAAAAACGATGGGTTATAGCCCATGTTTTTTGAAATTTTGAAAAAAATAGTTATCCTCGTTTCTCATCATTTTGGACCATGGGCTATAGCCCATATCATACGGCATACTATAGCGCGCCGTTTTTCATCATTTTTGAGGATTTGAAAAAAATGACGAAATGACAAAAACGATGGGCTATAGCCCATGTTTTTTGAAATTTTGGAAAAAAAAGTTAGCCTCGTTTCTCATCATTTTGGACCGTGGGCTATAGCCCATATCATACGGCATACTATAGCGCGCCGTTTTTCATCATTTTTGAGGATTTAAAAAAAATGACGAAATGACAAAAACGATGGGTTATAGCCCATGTTTTTTGAAATTTTGAAAAAAATAGTTATCCTCGTTTCTCATGATTTTGGACCATGGGCTATAGCCCATATCATACGGCATACTATAGCGCGCCATTTTTCATCATTTTTGAGGATTTGAAAAAAATGACGAAATGACAAAAACGATGGGTTATAGCCCATGTTTTTAGAAATTTTGAAAAAAATAGTTATCCTCGTTTCTCATCATTTTGGACCATGGGCTATAGCCCATATCATACGGCATACTATAGCGCGCCGTTTTTCATCATTTTTGAGGATTTGAAAAAAATGACGAAATGACAAAAACGATGGGTTATAGCCCATGTTTTTTGAAATTTTGAAAAAAATTGTTATCCTCGTTTCTCATCATTTTGGACCATGGGCTATAGCCCATATCATACGGCATACTATAGCGCGCCGTTTTTCATCATTTTTTAGGATTTGAAAAAAATGACGAAATGACAAAAACGATGGGCTATAGCCCATGTTTTTTGAAATTTTGGAAAAAAAAGTTAGCCTCGTTTCTCATCATTTTGGACCGTGGGCTATAGCCCATATCATACGGCATACTATAGCGCGCCGTTTTTCATCATTTTTGAGGATTTAAAAAAAATGACGAAATGACAAAAACGATGGGTTATAGCCCATGTTTTTAGAAATTTTGAAAAAGAAAGTTAGCCTCGTTTCTCATCATTTTGGACCATGGGCTATAGCCCATATCATACGGCATACTATAGCGCGCCGTTTTTCATCATTTTTGAGGATTTGAAAAAAATGACGAAATGACAAAAACGATGGGCTATAGCCCATGTTTTTTGAAATTTTGGAAAAAAAAGTTAGCCTCGTTTCTCATCATTTTGGACCGTGGGCTATAGCCCATATCATACGGCATACTATAGCGCGCCGTTTTTCATCATTTTTGAGGATTTAAAAAAAATGACGAAATGACAAAAACGATGGGTTATAGCCCATGTTTTTAGAAATTTTGAAAAAAATAGTTATCCTCGTTTCTCATCATTTTGGACCATGGGCTATAGCCCATATCATACGGCATACTATAGTGCGCCGTTTTTCATCATTTTTGAGGATTTGAAAAAAATGACGAAATGACAAAAACGATGGGCTATAGCCCATGTTTTTTGAAATTTTGGAAAAAAAAGTTAGCCTCGTTTCTCATCATTTTGGACCGTGGGCTATAGCCCATATCATACGGCATACTATAGCGCGCCGTTTTTCATCATTTTTGAGGATTTAAAAAAAATGACGAAATGACAAAAACGATGGGTTATAGCCCATGTTTTTAGAAATTTTGAAAAAAAAAGTTAGCCTTGTTTCTCATCATTTTGGACCGTGGGCTATAGCCCATATCGTACGGCATACTATAGCGCGCCGTTTTTCATCATTTTTGAGGATTTTAAAAAAATGACGAAATGACAAAAACGATGGGTTATAGCCCATGTTTTTTGAAATTTTGGGAAAAAAAGTTAGCCTCGTTTCTCATCATTTTGGACCGTGGGCTATAGCCCATATCATACGGCATACTATAGCGCGCCGTTTTTCATCATTTTTGAGGATTTTAAAAAAATGACGAAATGACAAAAACGATGGGTTATAGCCCATGTTTTTAGAAATTTTGAAAAAGAAAGTTAGCCTCGTTTCTCATCATTTTGGACCATGGGCTATAGCCCATATCATACGGCATACTATAGCGCGCCGTTTTTCATCATTTTTGAGGATTTAAAAAAAATGACGAAATGACAAAAACGATGGGCTATAGCCCATGTTTTTTGAAATTTTGGAAAAAAAAGTTAGCCTCGTTTCTCATCATTTTGGACCTTGGGCTATAGCCCATATCATACGGCATACTATAGCGCGCCGTTTTTCATCATTTTTGAGGATTTAAAAAAAATGACGAAATGACAAAAACGATGGGTTATAGCCCATGTTTTTAGAAATTTTGAAAAAAATAGTTATCCTCGTTTCTCATCATTTTGGACCATGGGCTATAGCCCATATCATACGGCATACTATAGCGCGCCGTTTTTCATCATTTTTGAGGATTTGAAAAAAATGACGAAATGACAAAAACGATGGGCTATAGCCCATGTTTTTTGAAATTTTGGAAAAAAAAGTTAGCCTCGTTTCTCATCATTTTGGACCGTGGGCTATAGCCCATATCATACGGCATACTATAGCGCGCCGTTTTTCATCATTTTTGAGGATTTAAAAAAAATGACGAAATGACAAAAACGATGGGTTATAGCCCATGTTTTTAGAAATTTTGAAAAAAAAAGTTAGCCTTGTTTCTCATCATTTTGGACCGTGGGCTATAGCCCATATCGTACGGCATACTATAGCGCGCCGTTTTTCATCATTTTTGAGGATTTTAAAAAAATGACGAAATGACAAAAACGATGGGTTATAGCCCATGTTTTTAGAATTTTTGAAAAAAAAAGTTAGCCTTGTTTCTCATCATTTTGGACCGTGGGCTATAGCCCATATCGTACGGCATACTATAGCGCGCCGTTTTTCATCATTTTTGAGGATTTGAAAAAAATGACGAAATGACAAAAACGATGGGCTATAGCCCATGTTTTTTGAAATTTTGGAATAAAAAGTTAGCCTCGTTTCTCATCATTTTGGACCGTGGGCTATAGCCCATATCATACGGCATACTATAGCGCGCCGTTTTTCATCATTTTTGAGGATTTAAAAAAAATGACGAAATGACAAAAACGATGGGTTATAGCCCATGTTTTTAGAAATTTTGAAAAAAAAAGTTAGCCTTGTTTCTCATCATTTTGGACCGTGGGCTATAGCCCATATCATACGGCATACTATAGCGCGCCGTTTTTCATCATTTTTGAGGATTTAAAAAAAATGACGAAATGACAAAAACGATGGGTTATAGCCCATGTTTTTAGAAATTTTGAAAAAAATAGTTATCCTCGTTTCTCATCATTTTGGACCATGGGCTATAGCCCATATCATACGGCATACTATAGCGCGCCGTTTTTCATCATTTTTGAGGATTTGAAAAAAATGACGAAATGACAAAAACGATGGGCTATAGCCCATGTTTTTTGAAATTTTGGAAAAAAAAGTTAGCCTCGTTTCTCATCATTTTGGACTGTGGGCTATAGCCCATATCATACGGCATACTATAGCGCGCCGTTTTTCATCATTTTTGAGGATTTAAAAAAAATGACGAAATGACAAAAACGATGGGTTATAGCCCATGTTTTTAGAAATTTTGAAAAAAATAGTTATCCTCGTTTCTCATCATTTTGGACCATGGGCTATAGCCCATATCATACGGCATACTATAGCGCGCCGTTTTTCATCATTTTTGAGGATTTGAAAAAAATGACGAAATGACAAAAACGATGGGCTATAGCCCATGTTTTTTGAAATTTTGGAAAAAAAAGTTAGCCTCGTTTCTCATCATTTTGGACCGTGGGCTATAGCCCATATCATACGGCATACTATAGCGCGCCGTTTTTCATCATTTTTGAGGATTTAAAAAAAATGACGAAATGACAAAAACGATGGGTTATAGCCCATATTTTTTGAAATTTTGGAAAAAAAAGTTAGCCTCGTTTCTCATCATTTTGGACCGTGGGCTATAGCCCATATCATACGGCATACTATAGCGCGCCGTTTTTCATCATTTTTGAGGATTTAAAAAAAATGACGAAATGACAAAAACGATGGGTTATAGCCCATGTTTTTAGAAATTTTGAAAAAAAAAGTTAGCCTTGTTTCTCATCATTTTGGACCGTGGGCTATAGCCCATATCATACGGCATACTATAGCGCGCCGTTTTTCATCATTTTTGAGGATTTTAAAAAAATGACGAAATGACAAAAACGATGGGCTATAGCCCATGTTTTTTGAAATTTTGGAAAAAAACGTTAGCCTCGTTTCTCATCATTTTGGACCGTGGGCTATAGCCCATATCGTACGGCATACTATAGCGCGCCGTTTTTCATCATTTTTGAGGATTTTAAAAAAATGACGAAATGACAAAAACGATGGGTTATAGCCCATGTTTTTTAAAATTTTGAAAAAAAAAGTTAGCCTTGTTTCTCATCATTTTGGACCGTGGGCTATAGCCCATATCGTACGGCATACTATAGCGCGCCGTTTTTCATCATTTTTGAGGATTTTAAAAAAATGACGAAATGACAAAAACGATGGGTTATAGCCCATGTTTTTTGAAATTTTGAAAAAAATAGTTATCCTCGTTTCTCATCATTTTGGACCATGGGCTATAGCCCATATCATACGGCATACTATCGCGCGCCGTTTTTCATCATTTTTGAGGATTTGAAAAAAATGACGAAATGACAAAAACGATGGGCTATAGCCCATGTTTTTTGAAATTTTGGAAAAAAAAGTTAGCCTCGTTTCTCATCATTTTGGACCGTGGGCTATAGCCCATATCATACGGCATACTATAGCGCGCCGTTTTTCATCATTTTTGAGGATTTAAAAAAAATGACGAAATGACAAAAACGATGGGTTATAGCCCATGTTTTTAGAAATTTTGAAAAAAATAGTTATCCTCGTTTCTCATCATTTTGGACCATGGGCTATAGCCCATATCATACGGCATACTATAGCGCGCCGTTTTTCATCATTTTTGAGGATTTGAAAAAAATGACGAAATGACAAAAACGATGGGCTATAGCCCATGTTTTTTGAAATTTTGGAAAAAAAAGTTAGCCTCGTTTCTCATCATTTTGGACCGTGGGCTATAGCCCATATCATACGGCATACTATAGCGCGCCGTTTTTCATCATTTTTGAGGATTTGAAAAAAATGACGAAATGACAAAAACGATGGGCTATAGCCCATGTTTTTTGAAAATTTGGAAAAAAAAGTTAGCCTCGTTTCTCATCATTTTGGACCGTGGGCTATAGCCCATATCATACGGCATACTATAGCGCGCCGTTTTTCATCATTTTTGAGGATTTAAAAAAAATGACGAAATGACAAAAACGATGGGTTATAGCCCATGTTTTTTGAAATTTTGAAAAAAATAGTTATCCTCGTTTCTCATGATTTTGGACCATGGGCTATAGCCCATATCATACGGCATACTATAGCGCGCCATTTTTCATCATTTTTGAGGATTTGAAAAAAATGACGAAATGACAAAAACGATGGGTTATAGCCCATGTTTTTAGAAATTTTGAAAAAAATAGTTATCCTCGTTTCTCATCATTTTGGACCATGGGCTATAGCCCATATCATACGGCATACTATAGCGCGCCGTTTTTCATCATTTTTGAGGATTTGAAAAAAATGACGAAATGACAAAAACGATGGGTTATAGCCCATGTTTTTAGAAATTTTGAAAAAAATAGTTATCCTCGTTTCTCATCATTTTGGACCATGGGCTATAGCCCATATCATACGGCATACTATAGCGCGCCGTTTTTCATCATTTTTGAGGATTTGAAAAAAATGACGAAATGACAAAAACGATGGGCTATAGCCCATGTTTTTTGAAATTTTGGAAAAAAAAGTTAGCCTCGTTTCTCATCATTTTGGACCGTGGGCTATAGCCCATATCATACGGCATACTATAGCGCGCCGTTTTTCATCATTTTTGAGGATTTAAAAAAAATGACGAAATGACAAAAACGATGGGTTATAGCCCATGTTTTTAGAAATTTTGAAAAAAAAAGTTAGCCTTGTTTCTCATCATTTTGGACCGTGGGCTATAGCCCATATCGTACGGCATACTATAGCGCGCCGTTTTTCATCATTTTTGAGGATTTAAAAAAAAATGACGAAATGACAAAAACGATGGGTTATAGCCCATGTTTTTTGAAATTTTGAAAAAAATAGTTATCCTCGTTTCTCATCATTTTGGACCATGGGCTATAGCCCATATCATACGGCATACTATAGCGCGCCGTTTTTCATCATTTTTGAGGATTTGAAAAAAATGACAAAATGACAAAAACGATGGGCTATAGCCCATGTTTTTTGAAATTTTGGAAAAAAAAGTTAGCCTCGTTTCTCATCATTTTGGACCGTGGGCTATAGCCCATATCATACGGCATACTATAGCGTGCCGTTTTTCATCATTTTTGAGGATTTTAAAAAAATGACGAAATGACAAAAACGATGGGTTATAGCCCATGTTTTTAGAAATTTTGAAAAAAATAGTTATCCTCGTTTCTCATCATTTTGGACCATGGGCTATAGCCCATATCATACGGCATACTATAGCGCGCCGTTTTTCATCATTTTTGAGGATTTGAAAAAAATGACGAAATGACAAAAACGATGGGCTATAGCCCATGTTTTTTGAAATTTTGGAAAAAAAAGTTAGCCTCGTTTCTCATCATTTTGGACCGTGGGCTATAGCCCATATCATACGGCATACTATAGCGCGCCGTTTTTCATCATTTTTGAGGATTTAAAAAAAATGACGAAATGACAAAAACGATGGGTTATAGCCCATGTTTTTAGAAATTTTGAAAAAAAAAGTTAGCCTTGTTTGTCATCATTTTGGACCGTGGGCTATAGCCCATATCGTACGGCATACTATAGCGCGCCGTTTTTCATCATTTTTGAGGATTTGAAAAAAATGACGAAATGACAAAAACGATGGGTTATAGCCCATGTTTTTTGAAATTTTGAAAAAAATAGTTATCCTCGTTTCTCATCATTTTGGACCATGGGCTAGAGCCCATATCATACGGCATACTATAGCGCGCCGTTTTTCATCATTTTTGAGGATTTGAAAAAAATGACGAAATGACAAAAACGATGGGTTATAGCCCATGTTTTTAGAAATTTTGAAAAAAAAAGTTAGCCTTGTTTCTCATCATTTTGGACCGTGGGCTATAGCCCATATCGTACGGCATACTATAGCGCGCCGTTTTTCATCATTTTTGAGGATTTTAAAAAAATGACGAAATGACAAAAACGATGGGTTATAGCCCATGTTTTTTGAAATTTTGAAAAAAAAAGTTAGCCTTGTTTCTCATCATTTTGGACCGTGGGCTATAGCCCATATCGTACGGCATACTATAGCGCGCCGTTTTTCATCATTTTTGAGGATTTTAAAAAAATGATGAAATGACAAAAACGATGGGTTATAGCCCATGTTTTTTGAAATTTTGAAAAAAATAGTTATCCTCGTTTCTCATCATTTTGGACCATGGGCTATAGCCCATATCATACGGCATACTATAGCGCGCCGTTTTTCATCATTTTTGAGGATTTGAAAAAAATGACGAAATGACAAAAACGATGGGCTATAGCCCATGTTTTTTGAAATTTTGGAAAAAAAAGTTAGCCTCGTTTCTCATCATTTTGGACCGTGGGCTATAGCCCATATCATACGGCATACTATAGCGCGCCGTTTTTCATCATTTTTGAGGATTTAAAAAAAATGACGAAATGACAAAAACGATGGGTTATAGCCCATGTTTTTAGAAATTTTGAAAAAAAAAGTTAGCCTTGTTTCTCATCATTTTGGACCGTGGGCTATAGCCCATATCGTACGGCATACTATAGCGCGCCGTTTTTCATCATTTTTGAGGATTTTAAAAAAATGACGAAATGACAAAAACGATGGGTTATAGCCCATGTTTTTTGAAATTTTGAAAAAAATAGTTATCCTCGTTTCTCATCATTTTGGACCATGGGCTATAGCCCATATCATACGGCATACTATAGCGCGCCGTTTTTCATCATTTTTGAGGATTTGAAAAAAATGACGAAATGACAAAAACGATGGGCTATAGCCCATGTTTTTTGAAATTTTGGAAAAAAAAGTTAGCCTCGTTTCTCATCATTTTGGACCGTGGGCTATAGCCCATATCATACGGCATACTATAGCGCGCCGTTTTTCATCATTTTTGAGGATTTAAAAAAAATGACGAAATGACAAAAACGATGGGTTATAGCCCACGTTTTTTGAAATTTTGAAAAAAATAGTTATCCTCGTTTCTCATGATTTTGGACCATGGGCTATAGCCCATATCATACGGCATACTATAGCGCGCCATTTTTCATCATTTTTGAGGATTTGAAAAAAATGACGAAATGACAAAAACGATGGGTTATAGCCCATGTTTTTAGAAATTTTGAAAAAAATAGTTATCCTCGTTTCTCATCATTTTGGACCATGGGCTATAGCCCATATCATACGGCATACTATAGCGCGCCGTTTTTCATCATTTTTGAGGATTTGAAAAAAATGACGAAATGACAAAAACGATGGGTTATAGCCCATGTTTTTAGAAATTTTGAAAAAAATAGTTATCCTCGTTTCTCATCATTTTGGACCATGGGCTATAGCCCATATCATACGGCATACTATAGCGCGCCGTTTTTCATCATTTTTGAGGATTTTAAAAAAATGACGAAATGACAAAAACGATGGGTTATAGCCCATGTTTTTTGAAATTTTGAAAAAAATAGTTATCCTCGTTTCTCATCATTTTGGACCGTGGGCTATAGCCCATATCATACGGCATACTATAGCGCGCCGTTTTTCATCATTTTTGAGGATTTAAAAAAAATGACGAAATGACAAAAACGATGGGTTATAGCCCATGTTTTTAGAAATTTTGAAAAAAAAAGTTAGCCTTGTTTCTCATCATTTTGGACCGTGGGCTATAGCCCATATTGTACGGCATACTATAGCGCGCCGTTTTTCATCATTTTTGAGGATTTTTAAAAAATGACGAAATGACAAAAACGATGGGTTATAGCCCATGTTTTTTTTAATTTTGAAAAAAATAGTTATCCTCGTTTCTCATCATTTTGGACCATGGGCTATAGCCCATATCATACGGCATACTATAGCGCGCCGTTTTTCATCATTTTTGAGGATTTGAAAAAAATGACGAAATGACAAAAACGATGGGTTATAGCCCATGTTTTTTGAAATTTTGGAAAAAAAAGTTAGCCTCGTTTCTCATCATTTTGGACCGTGGGCTATAGCCCATATCATACGGCATACTATAGCGCGCCGTTTTTCATCATTTTTGAGGATTTAAAAAAAATGACGAAATGACAAAAACGATGGGTTATAGCCCATGTTTTTTGAAATTTTGAAAAAAATAGTTATCCTCGTTTCTCATGATTTTGGACCAAGGGCTATAGCCCATATCATACGGCATACTATAGCGCGCCATTTTTCATCATTTTTGAGGATTTGAAAAAAATGACGAAATGACAAAAACGATGGGTTATAGCCCATGTTTTTAGAAATTTTGAAAAAAATAGTTATCCTCGTTTCTCATCATTTTGGACCATGGGCTATAGCCCATATCATACGGCATACTATAGCGCGCCGTTTTTCATCATTTTTGAGGATTTGAAAAAAATGACGAAATGACAAAAACGATGGGTTATAGCCCATGTTTTTAGAAATTTTGAAAAAAATAGTTATCCTCGTTTCTCATCATTTTGGACCATGGGCTATAGCCCATATCATACGGCATACTATAGCGCGCCGTTTTTCATCATTTTTGAGGATTTTAAAAAAATGACGAAATGACAAAAACGATGGGTTATAGCCCATGTTTTTTGAAATTTTGAAAAAAATAGTTATCCTCGTTTCTCATCATTTTGGACCATGGGCTATAGCCCATATCATACGGCATACTATAGCGCGCCGTTTTTCATCATTTTTGAGGATTTGAAAAAAATGACGAAATGACAAAAACGATGGGCTATAGCCCATGTTTTTTGAAATTTTGGAAAAAAAAGTTAGCCTCGTTTCTCATCATTTTGGACCGTGGGCTATAGCCCATATCATACGGCATACTATAGCGCGCCGTTTTTCATCATTTTTGAGGATTTTAAAAAAATGACGAAATGACAAAAACGATGGGTTATAGCCCATGTTTTTAGAAATTTTGAAAAAAATAGTTATCCTCGTTTCTCATCATTTTGGACCATGGGCTATAGCCCATATCATACGGCATACTATAGCGCGCCGTTTTTCATCATTTTTGAGGATTTGAAAAAAATGACGAAATGACAAAAACGATGGGCTATAGCCCATGTTTTTTGAAATTTTGGAAAAAAAAGTTAGCCTCGTTTCTCATCATTTTGGACCGTGGGCTATAGCCCATATCATACGGCATACTATAGCGCGCCGTTTTTCATCATTTTTGAGGATTTAAAAAAAATGACGAAATGACAAAAACGATGGGTTATAGCCCATGTTTTTAGAAATTTTGAAAAAAAAAGTTAGCCTTGTTTGTCATCATTTTGGACCGTGGGCTATAGCCCATATCGTACGGCATACTATAGCGCGCCGTTTTTCATCATTTTTGAGGATTTGAAAAAAATGACGAAATGACAAAAACGATGGGTTATAGCCCATGTTTTTTGAAATTTTGAAAAAAATAGTTATCCTCGTTTCTCATCATTTTGGACCATGGGCTAGAGCCCATATCATACGGCATACTATAGCGCGCCGTTTTTCATCATTTTTGAGGATTTGAAAAAAATGACGAAATGACAAAAACGATGGGTTATAGCCCATGTCATACGGCATACTATAGCGCGCCGTTTTTCATCATTTTTGAGGATTTGAAAAAAATGACGAAATGACAAAAACGATGGGTTATAGCCCATGTTTTTTGAAATTTTGAAAAAAATAGTTATCCTCGTTTCTCATCATTTTGGACCATGGGCTATAGCCCATATCATACGGCATACTATAGCGCGCCGTTTTTCATCATTTTTGAGGATTTGAAAAAAATTACGAAATGACAAAAACGATGGGCTATAGCCCATGTTTTTTGAAATTTTGGAAAAAAAAGTTAGCCTCGTTTCTCATCATTTTGGACCGTGGGCTATAGCCCATATCATACGGCATACTATAGCGCGCCGTTTTTCATCATTTTTGAGGATTTAAAAAAAATGACGAAATGACAAAAACGATGGGTTATAGCCCATGTTTTTAGAAATTTTGAAAAAAATAGTTATCCTCGTTTCTCATCATTTTGGACCATGGGCTATAGCCCATATCATACGGCATACTATAGCGCGCCGTTTTTCATCATTTTTGAGGATTTAAAAAAAATGACGAAATGACAAAAACGATGGGTTATAGCCCATGTTTTTAGAAATTTTGAAAAAAAAAGTTAGCCTTGTTTCTCATCATTTTGGACCGTGGGCTATAGCCCATATCGTACGGCATACTATAGCGCGCCGTTTTTCATCATTTTTGAGGATTTAAAAAAAATGACGAAATGACAAAAACGATGGGTTATAGCCCATGTTTTTTGAAATTTTGAAAAAAATAGTTATCCTCGTTTCTCATCATTTTGGACCATGGGCTATAGCCCATATCATACGGCATACTATAGCGCGCCGTTTTTCATCATTTTTGAGGATTTGAAAAAAATGACGAAATGACAAAAACGATGGGCTATAGCCCATGTTTTTTGAAATTTTGGAAAAAAAAGTTAGCCTCGTTTCTCATCATTTTGGACCGTGGGCTATAGCCCATATCATACGGCATACTATAGCGCGCCGTTTTTCATCATTTTTGAGGATTTAAAAAAAATGACGAAATGACAAAAACGATGGGTTATAGCCCATGTTTTTTGAAATTTTGAAAAAAATAGTTATCCTCGTTTCTCATGATTTTGGACCATGGGCTATAGCCCATATCATACGGCATACTATAGCGCGCCATTTTTCATCATTTTTGAGGATTTGAAAAAAATGACGAAATGACAAAAACGATGGGTTATAGCCCATGTTTTTAGAAATTTTGAAAAAAATAGTTATCCTCGTTTCTCATCATTTTGGACCATGGGCTATAGCCCATATCATACGGCATACTATAGCGCGCCGTTTTTCATCATTTTTGAGGATTTGAAAAAAATGACGAAATGACAAAAACGATGGGTTATAGCCCATGTTTTTAGAAATTTTGAAAAAAATAGTTATCCTCGTTTCTCATCATTTTGGACCATGGGCTATAGCCCATATCATACGGCATACTATAGCGCGCCGTTTTTCATCATTTTTGAGGATTTGAAAAAAATGACGAAATGACAAAAACGATGGGCTATAGCCCATGTTTTTGAAATTTTGGAAAAAAAAGTTAGCCTCGTTTCTCATCATTTTGGACCGTGGGCTATAGCCCATATCATACGGCATACTATAGCGCGCCGTTTTTCATCATTTTTGAGGATTTAAAAAAAATGACGAAATGACAAAAACGATGGGTTATAGCCCATGTTTTTAGAAATTTTGAAAAAAATAGTTATCCTCGTTTCTCATCATTTTGGACCATGGGCTATAGCCCATATCATACGGCATACTATAGCGCGCCGTTTTTCATCATTTTTGAGGATTTGAAAAAAATGACGAAATGACAAAAACGATGGGTTATAGCCCATGTTTTTTGAAATTTTTAAAAAAATAGTTATCCTCGTTTCTCATCATTTTGGACCATGGGCTATAGCCCATATCATACGGCATACTATAGCGCGCCGTTTTTCATCATTTTTGAGGATTTGAAAAAAATGACGAAATGACAAAAACGATGGGCTATAGCCCATGTTTTTTGAAATTTTGGAAAAAAAAGTTAGCCTTGTTTCTCATCATTTTGGACCGTGGGCTATAGCCCATATCATACGGCATACTATAGCGCGCCGTTTTTCATCATTTTTGAGGATTTAAAAAAAATGACGAAATGACAAAAACGATGGGTTATAGCCCATGTTTTTTGAAATTTTGAAAAAAATAGTTATCCTCGTTTCTCATGATTTTGGACCATGGGCTATAGCCCATATCATACGGCATACTATAGCGTGCCATTTTTCATCATTTTTGAGGATTTGAAAAAAATGAAAAATTGGAAAAAAAAATCCGCAATTTCCGCAATTTCCATCTCCACAATTTTCGCAATTACCATTTCCTCAATTTCCACAATTCCGCAATTTGACAAAAACGATGGGTTATAGCCATGTTTTTTGAAATTTTGAAAAAAAAAAGTTATCCTCGTTTCTCATGATTTTGGACTATGGGCTATAGCCCATATCGTACGGCATACTATAGCGCGCCGTTTTTCATCATTTTTGAGGATTTAAAAAAAATGACGAAATGACAAAAACGATGGGTTATAGCCCATGTTTTTAGAAATTTTGAAAAAAATAGTTATCCTCGTTTCTCATCATTTTGGACCATGGGCTATAGCCCATATCATACGGCATACTATAGCGCGCCGTTTTTCATCATTTTTGAGGATTTGAAAAAAATGACGAAATGACAAAAACGATGGGCTATAGCCCATGTTTTTTGAAATTTTGGAAAAAAAAGTTAGCCTCGTTTCTCATCATTTTGGACCGTGGGCTATAGCCCATATCATACGGCATACTATAGCGCGCCGTTTTTCATCATTTTTGAGGATTTAAAAAAAATGACGAAATGACAAAAACGATGGGTTATAGCCCATGTTTTTAGAAATTTTGAAAAAAATAGTTATCCTCGTTTCTCATCATTTTGGACCATGGGCTATAGCCCATATCATACGGCATACTATAGCGCGCCGTTTTTCATCATTTTTGAGGATTTGAAAAAAATGACGAAATGACAAAAACGATGGGCTATAGCCCATGTTTTTTGAAATTTTGGAAAAAAAAGTTAGCCTCGTTTCTCATCATTTTGGACCGTGGGCTATAGCCCATATCATACGGCATACTATAGCGCGCCGTTTTTCATCATTTTTGAGGATTTAAAAAAAATGACGAAATGACAAAAACGATGGGTTATAGCCCATGTTTTTAGAAATTTTGAAAAAAAAAGTTAGCCTTGTTTCTCATCATTTTGGACCGTGGGCTATAGCCCATATCGTACGGCATACTATAGCGCGCCGTTTTTCATCATTTTTGAGGATTTAAAAAAAATGACGAAATGACAAAAACGATGGGTTATAGCCCATGTTTTTTGAAATTTTGAAAAAAATAGTTATCCTCGTTTCTCATCATTTTGGACCATGGGCTATAGCCCATATCATACGGCATACTATAGCGCGCCGTTTTTCATCATTTTTGAGGATTTGAAAAAAATGACGAAATGACAAAAACGATGGGCTATAGCCCATGTTTTTTGAAATTTTGGAAAAAAAAGTTAGCCTCGTTTCTCATCATTTTGGACCGTGGGCTATAGCCCATATCATACGGCATACTATAGCGCGCCGTTTTTCATCATTTTTGAGGATTTAAAAAAAATGACGAAATGACAAAAACGATGGGTTATAGCCCATGTTTTTTGAAATTTTGAAAAAAATAGTTATCCTCGTTTCTCATGATTTTGGACCATGGGCTATAGCCCATATCATACGGCATACTATAGCGCGCCATTTTTCATCATTTTTGAGGATTTGAAAAAAATGACGAAATGACAAAAACGATGGGTTATAGCCCATGTTTTTAGAAATTTTGAAAAAAATAGTTATCCTCGTTTCTCATCATTTTGGACCATGGGCTATAGCCCATATCATACGGCATACTATAGCGCGCCGTTTTTCATCATTTTTGAGGATTTGAAAAAAATGACGAAATGACAAAAACGATGGGTTATAGCCCATGTTTTTAGAAATTTTGAAAAAAATAGTTATCCTCGTTTCTCATCATTTTGGACCATGGGCTATAGCCCATATCATACGGCATACTATAGCGCGCCGTTTTTCATCATTTTTGAGGATTTGAAAAAAATGACGAAATGACAAAAACGATGGGCTATAGCCCATGTTTTTGAAATTTTGGAAAAAAAAGTTAGCCTCGTTTCTCATCATTTTGGACCGTGGGCTATAGCCCATATCATACGGCATACTATAGCGCGCCGTTTTTCATCATTTTTGAGGATTTAAAAAAAATGACGAAATGACAAAAACGATGGGTTATAGCCCATGTTTTTAGAAATTTTGAAAAAAATAGTTATCCTCGTTTCTCATCATTTTGGACCATGGGCTATAGCCCATATCATACGGCATACTATAGCGCGCCGTTTTTCATCATTTTTGAGGATTTTAAAAAAATGACGAAATGACAAAAACGATGGGTTATAGCCCATGTTTTTTGAAATTTTAAAAAAAATAGTTATCCTCGTTTCTCATCATTTTGGACCATGGGCTATAGCCCATATCATACGGCATACTATAGCGCGCCGTTTTTCATCATTTTTGAGGATTTGAAAAAAATGACGAAATGACAAAAACGATGGGCTATAGCCCATGTTTTTTGAAATTTTGGAAAAAAAAGTTAGCCTTGTTTCTCATCATTTTGGACCGTGGGCTATAGCCCATATCATACGGCATACTATAGCGCGCCGTTTTTCATCATTTTTGAGGATTTAAAAAAAATGACGAAATGACAAAAACGATGGGTTATAGCCCATGTTTTTTGAAATTTTGAAAAAAATAGTTATCCTCGTTTCTCATGATTTTGGACCATGGGCTATAGCCCATATCATACGGCATACTATAGCGTGCCATTTTTCATCATTTTTGAGGATTTGAAAAAAATGAAAAATTGGGAAAAAAAATCCGCAATTTCCGCAATTTCCATCTCCACAATTTTCGCAATTACCATTTCCTCAATTTCCACAATTCCGCAATTTGACAAAAACGATGGGTTATAGCCATGTTTTTTGAAATTTTGAAAAAAAAAAGTTATCCTCGTTTCTCATGATTTTGGACTATGGGCTATAGCCCATATCGTACGGCATACTATAGCGCGCCGTTTTTCATCATTTTTGAGGATTTTCAAAAAATGACGAAATGACAAAAACGATGGGTTATAGCCCATGTTTTTTGAAATTTTGAAAAAAATAGTTATCCTCGTTTCTCATCATTTTGGACCATGGGCTATAGCCCATATCATACGGCATACTATAGCGCGCCGTTTTTCATCATTTTTGAGGATTTGAAAAAAATGACGAAATGACAAAAACGATGGGCTATAGCCCATGTTTTTTGAAATTTTGGAAAAAAAAGTTAGCCTCGTTTCTCATCATTTTGGACCGTGGGATATAGCCCATATCGTACGGCATACTATAGCACGCAGTTTTTCATCATTTTTGAAGATTTGAAAAAAATGACGAAATGACAAAAACGATGGGTTATAGCCCATGTTTTTTGAAATTTTGAAAAAAAAAGTTATCCTCGTTTCTCATGATTTTGGACCATGGGCTATAGCCCATATCGTACGGCATACTATAGCGCGCCGTTTTTCATCATTTTTGAGGATTTGAAAAAAATGACGAAATGACAAAAACGATGGGTTATAGCCCATGTTTTTTGAAATTTTGAAAAAAATAGTTATCCTCGTTTCTCATCATTTTGTCTTTTTCATGATTGGAGCCTAGGATTTCAAAACTGGGGAGGCACTGGGACGAAAATCACTCGGAGACCCTGGTCCATGTTCTGAGTGATTTTCACCTTTTTTTCAAATCCTCCGAAATAGTGAAAAAATGCCACACCAAGCAGTCCCTGCTTGGTTGGTCCCTTAATAAATAGACTTGGTAACCTAACTATAGGGAGTACACACACAGTAAAGACCTCAGGAAGAGCAGCTGCTGTAACTCACACTAAGCTAATGGGGATCTAATACATGAATCAAAAAAGAACCTGGGGGTTATCATCTATGAAAAGGCAACACAATGAAGAGAATATAAAAAAATAAACCAAGTGAATACAACAAATTGAGCAGAGCACTGCAGGGAGTTGAACCCTGTTCTGGTAAACCAGGAAGTCCCACACCAGTGCCTTGAGTTTGTTTTGTTGTCATTTACAGGTCCAACAGCAATCACATTCATTACATTTCTTTCTAAAGTAGTTTCACAATTTACATTGTCCCCAAGCACTGGGGGACACTGGGGGGGGGGGGGGGGGGGAGAGGACTGTGGAGACACTGGGACGAAAAATCACTCCGAGACCATGGGCTATAGTCCATGGTCTTGGAGTGATTTTCGTATTTTTTTTCAAATCCTCAAAAATGATGAAAAACGGCATGCTACAGTATGTAGAGGCCATGGGCTATAAATGATGAAAAATGAGGTTTTGAAGAAAAATAGGAAAATCACTCCAAGACCGAGCAGTTGATTATTAGATTCCAGCATTAGAACGTTGCATTGTGTCTGAAGTAGTTTATACACATGTAACCAAGTGTAGCAAAGGATTTACTTTTAGAGCTATGACTACGCCACCTTGAGATCGTTCAAGGAATTATCTGAATAGACCAGTAAACTGGGTTCCCCAACAAATGTTCATTTATAAGGACTTGAGACAGGGGGGGGGAACAACAAATGAACACAAACGAAAACAGCTCAATGAACAGAAAAATAAATGGATCAAAATAAACAAAATAAACTTAAACTAAAGGAAGCAAAAAACAAACAAAACAAAGTTCACAATATGAAACAATAAAAGCAATAAAATCAATGTATGAACTCAAGCTAAACAAAGCAGCAGTGGCAATCTACAGGATGAGATAAAAATAAAAATAAACACTTTCATTAAGTTACACCAACAAACCAAGTAGGCTTAAACAACAATGTGTCCGTTTGCGTACCTTCAGTTGTCTGTACTTTCAACACTCCCTCTCGCCACAGCAATGGTTTGGCACATGATCAACCTGAATTATAACAGCAGAGTTATTTACAATTATCAGATAGTATAAACATCATTAAAACAATAGGCATGAAACACCTTACTCACCCTGGTAACAGCATTAAACAAGCATAAGTGCACGACTCAGGTCTCAGGACCCACAGCCATGTAATCACCAAGCAGCCTATTGTCTGGTAGACTACAAGGCCTTTAAATAGTAACACTGGCTACGTTTACATGAAGGGTGATCATTCCGAATAAATACTTCCGAATAAAATACATCCGAAGCAGTGTATACATGAGTCAAATTTCTTTCAATCGCATTGAAAATCGGAGTAATCCGGCCAGTGACATCGGAATGGTTTTTAGATCGCATCGAGCGTTTTCATTCGGATGTAAGTTTTTGTAGGTGTTTACATAACAACGTTTAATAGGATTGAACTTCTATTCGGAATGAAAAGGGGATTTAACTGCTCATGTAAACGTAGCCACTGATTGAAAACCAGGAAGTGGATAGTGCAGCCCTTGAGGCTCAGATCTGACCGGCTATACACACAACTGACATGTAACAAAATTGTTACAAAGATTTTACAAAGATATTAAAAACATGAAAATGTTCTTGGCAGTGCACGGTTCTGAACCAGTGGTCATTGAGAGGGTTCCAGCTGATCCCCACCTTGTAGATTTTTTAAATATTGAGTGTGTACAATTATACCATGGTTACATTTTACACTCTCAACAGTTGAATTATTGTTAAACATCTGCATTACTTAAGTTAACCCATTCTGACCGGGAACCCGTTTTGGTGTTAGCATCATGTTATGCTTTAGCTATTGAAAAATAGCAGATCTACAAGCTCATAGCGCGCCACCGAGTGGCGCGCTACGAGCTTGTAGGTCTGCTATTTTTGAAAAGTCGAAGAACGACTGACTTGACTGAAAATCTGATCTCAGGTCAGAATGGGTTCATTTACCAACATCAATACAGCATGCCAATGTGGACATATTCTTTAGTTTGGGTCTGCAAGGCTAAATCTCATCAAATGACGGCCCGTGGCTCAAATGCAGAATAAATATTGATATGAAAAGGGTTGAAAACCACTGAATTAAGGTATATTTAGAATGGATAAAGATTATGTGATTCATTTGCGATTAACAATGGACAATCGTGCGATTAATCACGATTAAATATTTTTAATTGATTGACAGTATAAACCCTAGTATAAAGATATATTTTTAGGGGTTAAGGAAACTTATATTTTAATTTAGGCATAAGGACATCATCAGTACCACGGGAGCTAACGCTATGCGCTAGAGTGGCCCAGGGGTAACAAACCAGGGGTTCGTGAGCTACCACTAGTCAGTAGCTCGCACAAGCCATTCAAGCAGATCCCGGAGTGAGCAGGTGTCAGACTGACAGGCAGCCAGTCCATCACTACCAATACACAGAACGTGTATTTAGAATAGCTCAGCAGTGATGGCCCCAGACATGTGTTGTTGGGCCATCAACTGCGGAGTTTGTTTGTTCTATTGTTTGACCGCTATCTCCGGTAACCCCCCGTGTTAGTACTAGCCTACTGTTCTGTTCTGATATGCATGACTGTTATGCACATCAGAACATAACAGTTGGCTATAAAACCCCACAGAGCCTAAACAGCCTCTCACTCACAACTACCGGTATACCTACACAGGCAAGCAGTGACTACTCTACTCTGACTATGGAAGACACGGCGGAAACAAATCATAATCCTCAATAATCATTTCCACCCGGAATGGGAGCATGCACCGTTCCGACTTAGCCATGTTTTGGCTCAGTGCAAGAAACCATTTACGGTCGGGGATATGGTTAAAGAATTGCTGAATGTCACGGCGGACTGCTTGTTTTCTAACCTTAACAAGGAGGAAATGAAAGCATAGATACAAACGTATTCAAAATGTGAATACTTTTCACTTCAGTTTGACGAGTCCACTGATGTCACGGACACCGCCCAGCTAATTGTTTGTCCGAATGGTTTTCCTGATTTTACCACCAAAGTCAGAGAGAGGATGTATTCAAGGATTATGTGCGTGAGTGCAAGATTCCTCTTCATAAAATCCTATCAATGACAACAGACCCCCAGCGATGGTTGGCGCTTATTCAGGATTTGTGTTTGCATTAACTTCAGATGAAATGGAGATTTCTGAACTAGCAACTGACTATAACCTGGAGGGCAGAGCTATAGAGACCAGGACTTTTGGTCACTTGTGAGCAGAGAGAAGTATCCCCTGATTGTGTCTTGTGCACTCAAGCTGCATGCCTACTTTGGCTCTGCTTACTTATGTGAAATGGCCTTTTCACAAATGAAAACAGAAACAACCTATGTGAGTCATAGGCCTCACATAGGACAAACATAGTGGATTACATTCACCCATTCACATACACCAATTGCGGCGGAAGCCATGCAAGGCATCACCCAGCAATTTGGGGTTCAGTGTCTTGCCCAAGGACACTTGGATATGTAGACAGTAGGTGCCGGGATTCGAACCACAGACCCACGGATCATTGGACGACCTGCTCTGCCTCCTGAGCCACAGTCGCCCCAATAGTTTGTTGTTCTCATTGTGCATTTCCGTACGTGCGTACTGAGACCTAGAATTGCGTGCTTTCTACGCAAAATATGTGCAGGTTGGCAGGTCCAGTGAAATTGGAAGTGATGACACAAAGAAACGAGCAAACTAAATCGGAAGTAGAACACTATAAATGTAAGCTGATCAATTGGTATATACTGATTTCTTGAAATTTTTTCACCCACCTTAAAATGTATTGTTTATTGAAGAGCTGGAGAGACAGGGAGACCGCCGTTACTGGACAAACACATGGTGGTTTAACCTTTAACAAAAAAACTTTTGTTTTAACCAAAATATATCACTTACCCCACCTTTAAGTACAAGGTGTACAAGGCTGTAAAATGTATACTTACTCCAATAGTTATTATGTGGTAGGCCTAAGTACACCATTTACACAATTAGAGGTGAACCTCGCACCGTTAATAACATATCTGTAATAATCTATTATACATTGGAGAAGTGGTACCCAAAAGGTGTACCCAAAAGCTGTACCCAATACGTTGTACCCAGAAGAAACCCAAAGCCACAACAGCTACATCGCTATTGCAACACCCACAACACCATCTTACACACTACACCCACACACACTCACACGGGCAGTGACGTCACACACTTACCCTTCGCAGTGTTCCAAAGCTATCTCCTCATAAGGCGCCGGACGCCAACGCTGACCACCAGCCACCAAACAATAGTCTTTGCACTGCCAAAATAATGCCTCCCTTCCACACTCACGCCGGCAATGCATTTGTTTAATACAAACATTATCGCCCCAATCACCCACACCCCCGACAGGGGGTTGCCCCAACAGGGCCAGAAACAAGGCCTTTAAACCACGCTACTTACATACACTACAACTCGATTACAATTCGCAAACCTGGCAACACTGCCCTGGCTCACACGTCACCAGCTCTGTTCTCTCCGTCTCTCGACTCGCAGGATAAGACAAAAACAAGGAAAGAGCAATTCTCTGCTCGCGAGGGGAGCAATTGGATTTAGCTTATTCCTTCTAAATGTCTGTATTTAAAATATCACTGACACAGCGATTCCCTTACTTACATCAACATTGTTGTTTGTCAATAGTTGTTTTTTGCCGAAGTAAAACAATTAGACTGTTCGAATTGGCTTCTCATTGCATGCACACACACACGCACACGCACGCCTGTAAGCCACCCCCCCACACACACAAACGTGTCCCACACACACACACACACACACAGGCGCGATTACATATAGTTTCATTCATGCAAACACGGCACTTCTGCCACGGAGTGCGTGGCGAAGTAACTCTGGGATTAGAGTCCCCGCGAAGCGGGCGCAAATTCTAGTATGACACAACTAATACCTGTAGCACTGTAGCAGATAAACCTTTATTTAAAATAGGTGATGTCAACCAATAAGAAATTGTTACTGTTTTCATATACAAGATAATGATCAATAAACTGCTTATTTTATTAAGTGGTGTTGATTTTTAGATGATGCGATTCCTGCTTTAGTATTGTCATTGTTACCCTGGAAAGAATTGAATGATCTTACATGTGTCTGTGACTCTGTGTGTGAAATTACGTGTCAACTCAGAATGCTTTTTTTTTTCTATTTCTTGTTAATGTAACAGCTTCTCCCCAGTATGAAACCTTGTTATCTTCACATGTGCATTTAACAAAATGCTTTTGCCAAAAACAGCAGATTTGTTTTTAACAAACAAGCAACAGGCTTTCCCCCGGTATGAATCTTCATGTTTTTAGATTAGCAGTTTAGCAAAACCTATGCCACAATCTGATCAGCCTTTACCACAACATTTGCAAATAAAGGGCTTCTCTCCTGTATGAGTCCTCATGTGTGTTTTTAGAACATCACTGCAACTACAGCCTTTACCACAACATTTGCAACTAAAGAGCTTTTACCCTGTATGAGTACTCATGTGTGTTTTTAGAGAACTTCGACGAAAGTATTTGCCACAAACTTTGCAACTAAAGGGCTTTTCCCCTGTATGAGTCCGCATGTGTTCTTTTAACCCACCACTTTGGCTACAGCCTTTACCACAAACTGTGCAGTTAAAGGGCTTTTCTCCTGTGTGAGTCCTCGTGTGTGTTTTCAGAAAAGACATTGTAGAACAGCCTTTACCACAAACATTGCATGTATAGGGCTTTTCCCCTGTATGAGTCTGCATGTGTTGTTTTAACGCACCACTTTGGCTACAGCCTTTACCACAAACTGTGCATGTAAAGGGCTTTTCTCCTGTGTGAGTCCTCGTGTGTGTTTTCAGAAAAGACATTGTAGAACAGCCTTTACCACAAACATTGCATGTATAGGGCTTTTCCCCTGTATGAGTCTGCATGTGTTGTTTTAACGCACCACTTTGGCTACAGCCTTTACCACAAACTGTGCATGTAAAGGGCTTTTCTCCTGTATGAGTCCTCATGTGTCCTTTTAACCCACCACTTTGGCTACAGCCTTTACCACAAACTTTGCACCTAAAGGGCTTTTCCCCTGTGTGAGTCCTTGTGTGTGTTTTCAGAACAAACATTGTAGAATAGCCTTTACCACAAACTTTGCATGTAAAGGGCTTTTCCCCTGTATGAGTCTTCATGTGTGACTTCAGATAACCCTTTAGACCAAATCCTTGACCACAAACTTTGCAAGCAAAGGGCTTTTCCCCTGTATGAACAACTGTGTGCCTCTTCAGATTAACCTTGCGACTAAATATTTTGCCACACTCTGTACAACTAAAACCTTTCTTCCCCGTGTGGCTCTTCGTGGACTGAGTTTGTGTTGATGATGTCAGGTTCTGGGAGAGCTTGTGGCTTGAAGACGATGTTTGTTCTTCCACAGTTTGTGTCTTGTGTGAATCCAGTGTGATTACAGCCGACTGACCTTCCCTGGTCTCCTCCCTGTCGTCACTGTCTTCAGTGACGTCAGAATCAGAACAGTGTGGAGAGAGGAGCTGCTCATGTCTGGCTGCCTGTGATGTTACACACTCCTCTACACTAGCTTGTGTTTTCATGTGTTCAGTTGAGGTGCTGGCTACAGGATCTAGCGTTCTGTTTTCAACATCACCTTCACTTTTCACTGCAAGTAATGTCATCGTTGATCCATCAGCCTCTTCTGGTTTTGGAAGTATCTCCTCATGTTCATCTTTAATGTGTGGAGGTTGTGCTTCCTCCTGGACCAGACTGGAGCTCCTCTCCTGCAGGACGTCTAGGCAGAAAGAAAGAGATGAGAGAAAATGAGAGAAAACCATTAAAGTTTGAACTTTACTTACCATGTTTCATCTGCTTTATAGCTTTGGTAATAATCCATTTCCAGAAAGTATTTTCTCATTCATAACATACTATGCCATTTGCTGCAAACAGATAAAAAGAGAGAGAGAGAGAGAGAGAGAGAGGTCAGAGGTCATAAGAAGAGCATGAGACGTACTGATGTCCAGGTGGTTTTCAGGTTCCTGTTTAACACTCCAAAACCTCTTCACCTTCAGGCTGGACTCTGAACACTGGACTGCAAAGAAGGAATAGAATAAGGACTTTAATAATAATTACTTTAATGATGACTTTTATGCGACATTAATAAGGACATTTATGCATGACAGCCAGAGCCAGTTGCCCAATTTGAGGCAATTGACTCAAATGAACAAGCCATCAGGGCATCACGTATTGATTAATGATGGTTGGCACATCGTGTATCGTGTACTTGTAGCTATTGTAGAAAATAATTATGCATTGCCCATTTTTTATTTTATTTTTTATTTAACCTTTATTTAACCAGTAAAAACACATTGAGACTGAAGTCTCTTTTACAAGTGTGAACTGGCCAAGAGAGGAGCCAAAATAAGTGACACAGCTTTACCAGTAACAATAAATACAAGACAAAAACAGGACAAACATGCAATGCTCATAAATACAGTACCCACTAGCGAAGAAGCAGGAACGTTCTTTTTAGAAACAGGAACGTTCTTTTTAGAAACGAAAAAGTACTAACATTTGCTATACGTCAAAGCAGGAGCAATGTTTGGGAAGTGTGCCCATGGCAATCCTTTTAAAGCTCACTAGGGGGATCACAGAAGCCAGTTTGAGTCTGGTCTGTAGGTCATTCCAAGACCAGGGTCCGAAATAAGCAAGGCTTTTTTTTTCCAGCCTCAGATTTTGTTGCATGCACTGCTGTTCTACCTCCATTGAAGTAAACACACATCCATGCTGGATTCCTCATGCAAGGAAGTAGTAGTAGAGTGGCAGCCATCCATCCAGGTATGGGATGGTAGCTCGGCAGTAACCATTGAATCGAGTACAAGCTGCTATCGCTTTAGGCATAGTTTTACCGGGATCGTGTTTAGGATTAAGGTTAGTTTTAGGCATAGTTTTACAGAGTTTAGGAATAAAGTTAGGTTCATGCATAGTTTTACTGATATTAAGTTTAAGAATAAGGTTAGGTTTATGCATAGACAGTTTTACTGAGGTTACGCTTAGTAGTCTGATTTGACCCGGGTGAGCGTATTTTGGGGCGAGCTTTCTTGAATTAAAAAAAAACACTACTAGGGATGCACCGAAAATTCGGCCACCGAAAATATTCGGCCGAAAATGGCTAAAAATGTATTTTCGGCCCATTCGGTTTCGGCTCAAATAAGCCGAAAAATATCACAGAATAGTAGTAGTGGTCCTAAAGTTGTGAATCGAACTAAACTGCGAGGAAAACACAGATGTACAAGCCCAACGCGCTGTGCATTGCGACGGGTAGATAGCTTGTAGATCTGCTACTTTCAGCGCAGGAAGGGCGCATGCTTATGACGCTCTTTAACTATGCATCATTCAGCCGTCAGCGTCGCCAGCGACAGTCGCAACACAACACACGAGCAGCAGTCACGGAATGCACAGGCAGATCCGACACAACTGTATTGCACACATCTGTGCTTTCATCCACAATTCCATAGCCTTCTAAATCTTATGTCCCATCCACGGGCACAAGCAACGTGATATTAGCAGCTTCCACCCGATCTGTGGTGGTGTTCTGTTGACGAGGGAAGCTAGTAGCTAGCATGGGAGCTAACGTTAGTTTTAACACTAGTACTTTCCATCCGTTCCCCAACCCCTCACACTCGCTGCTGCGTTTACACGGGCAGACACAAAGACGAATGGGAATATCATTTGGAGCTTTAACAATGAATGATAGACTGTATCGTTGCGTCTGCCCGTGTTTAATGGTCAGGGTTTCACTGTCCACAGCAGGCAGACCTGTAAAAACGATGCACTTCCCAAAACTCAGAGACATGCCACCACCTAAAATTCAAACCCACCTCTGGAATATTGCTATCTCATTCCACTTTAATTTATTTTATTCCATAGTCTTAGTTTTTCTCTAATAAAGTTGTTTTTATTTGTTTTCTCATGTTCTCCTTGAAAAGTGTCTTTAAGTACTCAGAGAAGCTTTATATAAATAATATTATTATCACTATTATTATTACTACTTGTTTTTATTGCCTATGCTTATGTAGAAAAAAAAGCTCACTGCTCAGGCCAAATAGGCCTATTGATATGCGATTAAAATGTGATTAATTGAGATTAATTCATCACAAAGCCTCCAATTATTTAGATGTTTTTTTAATGGACCCATAAGTGTTATTATTTAAGTTAGGTTTTGCCATAATCATGTCTTTTGCCATAATCAGGTAGCTTTACAACAAAGTGTATTCGGCTATTCGGTATTCGGTTTTCGGCCAACTGTTTCCTATATTCTGTATTCAGTTTCGGCCAAGAATTTCCCTTTCGGTGCATCCCTAAACACTACATACAGTACTATCCTGTACAACTTTGCAACGGGTTTAAACCACCAGTAAATAAAACACTACATATAATGTACAACTTTACTACAGGTTGTAAATAAAACACTACATACCTATCCTGTACAACTTTACTACAGGTTGTAAATAAAACACTACATACCTATCCTGTACAACTTTACTACAGGTTGTAAATAAAACACTACATACCTATCCTGTACAACTTTACTACAGGTTGTAAATAAAACACTACATACCTATCCTGTACAACTTTACTACAGGTTGTAAATAAAACACTACATACCCATCCTGTACAACTTTACTACAGGTTGCATCATTGCATCAAACAGTCCACGTCCCTGGTCCGTCTCTCGCTGTTCCTCTGACAACATTGATGTTTTGGAGGCCATCTCTCTAGATACTGTAGACCTCTCCCTGTGGTGCTCTGTGGAAATCACCAGTAGAAACAACTTGTGGTTATCATTCAGCAACCTTACATTATATAATATCAAAATGTAGACGTCTACCATGCTCTGTTCAGTTGAAAGGTGCTTCACTAGGTAAGTGTTAAAATCATTGTCCCCCATCCTGATGTAAACACCAAGTGAAGGTGAGAGACAATCAAATAAATTGAAAAATGTCCAAGAAATTGTCAAAGGTAAAACAAAATAGACAATCTACAAGCTCAAAACTTGTTGCATCCTGACACAGTCAGATTGTAGATCGGCTATTTAGGTCTGTTTGCCGCTAGCAGGGACGGTTTAATCCCAACGAGGGCCCCAGGGCCAAGTATTATTTTGGGTGCCCGCATAGCGTGTGCGAAGGTCCCCAGGAGCTTTTGTCAGGGTCTCAAATCTAGTACCACGCAGTCCAGTTTACCTGAAGGCCCAAGGGCCCCCGCCGCCCGGCCCAATGGCTAATTTGGGCCTGACCGCTACAACAAGCTAATGATAGAAACTTTCGAGAGCTTTCATAATTAAAGGACAACTCCATCACTTCTCAACCTATGTTCATATAATTGGTCCTCACTAAAACACGTCTTTAATGAAAACTACAGACTAATACATTGCACAATCACTCCTTAGGCCTCTATAACATGTGGGGCAACAGGGTAAGCCGTTTTACGGGCTCAGCTGGTGTCCCTGCAGTGTACACAGAAGAAAGAGTGAGTGAGTGACGGGGAGAGTGACGTGTCAGAGTGACAGGAAAAGTGGGTTAGGTGTCAAAAACGCAAGATGAATATCCTTCGGGACAATAAAGATTATTATTATTATTAACTGCGACCTTCGGTCACAAAAACCACAGTCAGTGAAGCGTGATTTGGAATCCCACCGCAGCTCCAGGAAACCCTGCTGTGATTAGCCAGTAGTCGCTATGATTGACAGTTCTCGTTTTTTGCAACTATTCCTCAATAAACCTCAATAAAACTATGCCAAAAACCTAACCCTAACCTCAGGAAAACTATACCTAAACCTAACCTTAACCCTAACCTCAGCCAAACTATGCCTGCCCGGGAGCCAATCAGACACACGGTAAGGATCCCCTTCTCGTGTACCAGTCGGACATGTGCCATGGACTGGTGGTTTGGAACCTCTGTGTTAAGGCTCATTCATAGTCTGGATTTACGGTGGTGAGGTGAAGAGCAAACCACCGCCCCGCTCTCTGTTTTTACTCACCACCGCTCAACGTTATTTCAGCTCTGGTGGTCACCTCCCCAATTTACAATTTAGGCATTTAGCAGACGCTCTTAATCCAGAGCGACTTACATTAAGCAAGAACAAAAAGCATGGGAATACATCACATAAAAACATTTATCATGGAACATAAGAAAGTAACGCTAAGAAAGTAACAGTGGAATATCTATATAATGAAACTATACATAATACTACTATGCTATACATATGTACTATGACGTGCTATGACTACATACAATGCAATTATAGTGCTGTCTACATAACATGCTATAAGTCTGTATCAAATGCTATCTAAGTCTACAGAGTGGTGGTCACCTCACCACCGAAAATCCAGACTATGAATGACCCTTTAGAGTTTAGACCCACCCTCCACTAAACTGAAAACCAAAGGTGATAAATCCTTTCAGGCTGTAACTGTGGTATGCACTTCGACTTGGTTTGAGATTTGCACTCTCCGCAAACATTGCTTGGTTCATGACTTAATTTTCAATGTCTATATTATTGTCTTGTTGAGTCAAACTGTACAGCATTGTATCTGCTTCATACCATGTTGTCTGTTTTTCTCACTGTATGTAAAGCAATTTGTGAGATCTGTAATATATCGGGTTCGGTAGTAGACTGGTATTAATGAATGGACAGGGACACAGTGCTTCCGTTTGGATGCCGGGTTATTTACTGAATGAATCAAAACGGGAGCATACATAGGCCTACCAGCATGTGCACTTAAGCCTCTCCAGCTGATCCAAAATGCCGCAGCTCGCTTGGTCTTCAACCAGCCAAAATTCTCACATGTCTCCCCCCTGCTCCGCTCCCTCCACTGGCTCCCGGTCGCTGCCCGCACAGAATACAAAACTCTGATGCTGGCATTCAAAGCAACCAAAGGTATGCCCCCCCCCCCCCATATCTTGCAAGTATGATCGAACCCTACAAACCCTCCCGCGCACTCAGATCAGCCAACGCAGGGAAGCTGGAAGTACCCTCACTAAAAACGCCGGGACAACGCTCCACACGTCCCAAACTCTTCTCCCTTCCGGCTCCAAAACTGTGGAATGCACTTCCCATTGCAGTCAGAACTGCAGCATCACTCCCAATCTTCCGCCATAGTCTGAAAACCCACCTTTTCAGACTCCATCTTGGCCCATAGCACTTACCCCACCCCCTTTGATAGCATTTCTGTAGACTATGTAGACAGCACTATAATTGCATTGTATGTAGTCATAGCACGTCATAGTACATATGTATAGCATAGTAGTATTATGTATAGTTTATATGTATAGTTTCATTATATAGATATTCCACCGTTACTTTCTTAGCTTACGCATGCGGCATGTTTTATGATAAAGGTTTTTATGTGATGTATTCCCATGCTTTTTGTTCTTGCTTAATGTAAGTCGCTCTGGATTAAGAGTGTCTGCTAAATGCCTACATTGAAATTGTAGGTGTAGCCCTATAGCATAAGATGTATTTAAGCCAATACATTACAAGATCCCTGTGATCCCTATATAAATAAAATATACGTAGGCCTACTTACTTGCAGTGTGTAGTTTGGTGTTGTGTGTGTGTAACACAAATCCCTGTAGTCACTACAGGGATGTGTGTAGTGTGTAGTTTGATGGCGTGTGTATTAACATACATACTGATCAATCATATGTGTAACACATACCGGCAGTTGTGTAGTTTGATGTTGTGTGTAACATACATACCGGCAGTGTGTAGAGTCTCTATCTCGCTCTGGAAGAGGTCGAACATGGACGCCGCAGCAGCAGTGAGGCGGTCCAACACAAACACTCTGACATCAACTTTCACACGACAAACATCAACACTTTGTTGTTTTTCTAAAACACTCAATATCTCCTCTCCCACCGACGTCATGTGTTCATTTATCTTCAGCCGTACAGACTCCATTTGACACATTTTGAGCTCTTTTAGGAGACGGTTTTCACCACGCGCTGTGTGAACTGAACACGTATCTTTGTTGTGAAAAAACGACACGCTATACTTCCGGAAATTCCGGGTACCGGTTCAACCTAGTTGTTTGACGCAGGCGCAATAATGGCTCCAGGCACATTTGCTTTTTTCGGCCCCCTGGTGGAGGAGATGTGTAACTGTCAGTGACAGATGGATACTGATTTTATATTTCACTTCATCTCCTCCACATTTTTGAGTGCTCGGAACTCTCTTTCTTGTTTTAAAAAACACAACAAAACAAAAAGGTTTCTGCTATTTTGGAAAACTTGAATGGTGGTGTTGTATTCAGAATGATATAGGAAAGGAAGGAAGTGATGTAGTGTGTGCAATTATATGATGTTATTTTAATATAAGGGGATTTCGCACCAGAATTGTGACTGGTTATCTTGAAGATCTGCTATTTTTGATCAGCTGAACCATATAAAATAGTGCTTAAGTGATCAAAACGAGGAAAATACACATATCACAATATATTATATCCAAAATCCCAGATATATCTATAGTCTCATATCACAATATTACATACATATCATCATATATCATATGATCATATATCATATATCATATCATATATATCATATCACATTACATACATTGCCAATCCCATAAAATATATTAATTTAGTTTTCAGTTCAATTCTAAATTGCAGAGAAAAAGGTTTAATTATGACACCACTTCCCAATTGCAACTCAATGAGTTGCAATTGGGAAGAACAAGATGATTTGCTGCCTGTCCATCTATCTTTAAGCAGAGACAGTTTTCATGGGCAGGAAAGAGCTCACTTGAGCACTGCAGTCAACTGTCTTTCCTCTATGGTGGCTACGCTTCTGACCTGAAATGAATCAACAGTCAATATGTATTTCATCCAGTAGAGGGAGCCACACACAACATGACCAAGATTAGTCTCCCAACACTACTGGACAAGTAAATCCTCATAATGTCTGTCTGCTTATCTGAACCCAGTATTTATTAACAGTTTGCAGAAAAGGTACATTTCAAGCACTGACTAAAGACTAACTGTCGTGCTATTCACTCTGTGATCGCCCGGGATTATTTAATCCGTTAAATCATAGCGCCCAGTGATTTATAGCAGTGGAGCACTTTTACCGAAGGACCGGAAACTATCCCGGACATAGCTGAAGTAGCTTGATGTAGCCAAAACACTCCTGAGGCGATCGACTACAACGGGAGGTACAGTATGATTAATAGATGTAAGTTTTCTCCATTAATCACCATGCATTGCATTATGGGTGTTTCACAGCTTCTCTAGAATGCTGGTGTAATTATTATTAATTACACCACCAGCTCTGAGAGCTTGATGTGTAAAGACAACACACGCCAATGCAGACTTGTTTACTTCCTCTTCAACAGTGAGGTGGACCAGATGGCTGCAGCTCAAAGTGAACTTTACTCAGGTATATAGTTTGTCGGCATCCGACCTTCCTGGCCCGTTATTAAATATCTCTACATTCTGGTATAGTGTTTGCTCAGTAACAGGAGTCTGTCTGTCTCTCCAGCTCTTTATCAAACAGCAAATGTATTTTCAGTTCAGGATACCAATTTTATCTAATCAGGATAGAGAACTCAGTCAAGTCAAATAAAATAAGTGAAATTGGAAGTGATGACACAAAGAAATGAGCAAACAAAATCAGAAGTGGAACACTATACAATCTAAGCTGATCAATTGGTATACTCTCTCTCCTGATTGGTTGCATTTTCACCCGCCTGAAAATGTATTTACCGTTTATTGAAGAGCTGGAGAGACAGGGAGACCCCCCCGTTACTGAACAAACACATATTAATGATTACTGTCAGAATATGGTAGTTTAACCTTTAACAAAAAACCTTTTGTTTTAACCAAAATATATCACTTACCCTACCTTTAAGTACAAGGTCACCGCTAAACCCCTTATCCCTAAACTTCTTTGCCTTTTTATTTTATTTTGCAAAACAAGCTCGTGTTTTAAAATGGCCAGTCTACAAACTCACGTGTCAATGTAGATTGGCTAGTTGAACTAGGTGTCTAGACTGTAAAGGCTAGTAAAGACTCCAACTGTAGTAATAGTTTAATTACAAGGTTTATAGTCTCTAAAATGAAGCTATGATTGTTGTATTATTCACAGTAGTCATTATGGGGCAGGTCTAAGTACAACATTTACATAATTAGACGTGAACCTCGCACCGTTTGATAACATTTCTGTAATGATATGACACAAATAGAATACCTGTAGCAGATAAACCTTTATTTATATAAAATAAAAAAAGGAATGACAAAGCTTTGTCTTTACAAACAACACTTCGGTGATGTCAACCAAATAAGAACTCGAAGGAAATTATTAATACCTTTTTTACAAGATAATGATCAAGAAACGCTTTATTTTATTCAGTCATGTTGATTTTCAGATTATGGGATTACTGCTTTAGTATTATTGTTACCCTGGATTAAATTGAATGGTCTTACATTTTTTTGACGACTAAAGGGCTTTCCCCCGTATGAGTCCTCAAGTGTATTCTTACACCACTACTTTGACTAAAGCCTTTACCACAAACTGTGCAAGCAAAGGGTTTTTCTCCTGTATGACTCCTCATGTGTGATTTTAGACCACCACTTTGACTAAAGCCTTTACCACAAACTGTGCAAGCAAAGGGTTTTTCTCCTGTATGAGTCCTCATGTGTGATTTTAGACCACCACTGTGAACACAGCCTTTACCACAAACGTAGCAACTAAAGGGCTTTTCCCCTGTATGAGTCATCATGTGTGTTTTCAGGTGAGGCATTACACGAAAGCCTTTACCACAAAGTTTGCAACTAAAGGGCTTTTCCCCTGTATGAGTCATCATGTGTGTTTTTAGACCACTACTTTGACTAAAGCCTTTACCACAAAGTTTGCAACTAAAGGGCTTTTCTCCTGTATGAGTCCTCATGTGTGCTTTTAGAACACTATTTAGAATAAAGCCTTTACCACAAAGTTTGCAACTAAAGGGCTTTTCTCCTGTATGAGTCCTCATGTGTGTTTTTAGAGCACCACTGTGAACACAGCCTTTACCACAAACGTAGCAACTAAAGGGCTTTTCCCCTGTATGAGTCATCATGTGTGTTTTCAGGTGAGGCATTACACGAAAGCCTTTACCACAAAGTTTGCAACTAAAGGGCTTTTCCCCTGTATGAGTCCTCATGTGTGTTTTTAGAGCACCACTGCCAGTACAGCCTTTACCACAAACTGTGCAAGAAAATTCCCCTGTATGAGTCCTCATGTGTAATTTTAGAGCACCACTATGACTCCAGCCTTTACCACAAACTGTGCAAGCAAAGGGTTTTTCTCCTGTATGACTCCTCATGTGTGATTTTAGACCACCACTTTGACTAAAGCCTTTACCACAAACTGTGCAAGCAAAGGGTTTTTCTCCTGTATGAGTCCTCATGTGTGATTTTAGAACACTATTTAGAATAAAGCCTTTACCACAAACGTTGCAACTAAAGGGCTTTTCCCCTGTATGAGTCATCATGTGTATTTTTAGATCACCACTGTGACTCCAGGCTTTACCACAAACGTTGCAACTAAAGGGCTTTTCCCCTGTATGAGTCCTCATGTGTATTTTTAGAGCACCACTGCGAATAAAGCCTTTACCACAAACTTTGCAGCTATAGGGCTTTTCTCCTGTATGAGCCATCATGTGTGATTTTAGAACACGACTGCCAGTACAGCCTTTACCACAAACTGTGCAAGAAAATTCCCCTGTATGAGTCCTCATGTGTATTTTTAGATAATCATGACGAAAGCCTTTACCACAAAGTTTGCAGCTATAGGGCTTTTCTCCTGTATGAGTCCTCCTGTGTGATTTTAGAGCATCACTGCGACTAAAGCCTTTACCACAAACTTTGCAGCTATAGGGCTTTTCAACTGTATGAGTCCTCATGTGTGTTTTTAGAGCATCACTGCGACCAAAGCCATGACCACAAACTTTGCAAGCAAAGGACTTTTCCCCTGTATGAACAACTGTGTGCCTCTTCAGACTAAGCTTGCAACTAAACATTTTGCCACACTCTGTACAACTAAAACCTTTCTTCCCCGTGTGGCTCTTCGTGGACTGAGTTTGTGTTGATGTCAGGTTCTGGGAGAGCTTGTGGCTTGAAGACGATGTTTGTTCTCCCACAGTTTGTCTCTTGTGTGAATCCAGTGTGATTACAGCCGACTGACCTTCCCTGGTCTCCTCCCTGTCGTCACTGTCTTCAGTGACGTCAGATTCAGAACAGTGTGGAGAGAGGAGCTGCTCATGTCTGGCTGCCTGTGATGTTACACACTCCTCTACACTAGCTTGTGTTTTCATGTGTTCAGTTGAGGTGCTGGCTACAGGATCTAGCGTTCTGTTTTCAACATCACCTTCACTTTTCACTGCTAGTAATGTCATCGTTGATCCATCAGCCTCTTCTGGTTTTGGAAGTATCTCCATGTGTGGAGGTTGTGGTTCCTCCTGGACCAGACTGGAGCTCTTCTCCTGCAGGACGTCTAGGCAGAAAGAAATGAGAGAAAAACATTTAAGGTTTGAACGTTACATACCATGTTTCATCTGTTTTATAGCTTTGGTAATTTTCCATTTCCAAACCATAATTGCTTTCTCATTCATAACATACTATGCCATTTGCTGCAAACAGATAAAGGAGAGAGAGAGAGAGAGAGAGGGGGTCAGAGGTCATAGGAGAGCATTAAACGTACTGATGTCCAGGTGGTTTTCAGGTTCCTGTTTAACACTCCAAAACCTCTTCACCTTCAGGCTGGACTCTGAACACTGGACTGCAAAGAAGGAATAGAATAAGGATTTTAATAATAATAATAATAATAATAATAATAATAAGGACTTTAACACATTCCAGGACATGAATGCATGACAGCCAGAGCCAAATGCCCATCACTTATTGATTAATGATAGTTGGCACATGGGAATCTTAATAGCATCGCAGAAACGTGTACCGTGTACTTGGAGCTGTTGTAGGAGCTGCTCATGTCTGGTTGGTTGTGATGTTACACACTCCTCTACAATAGCTTGTGTTTTCATGTGTTCAGTTGAGGTGCTGGCTACAGGATATAGCGTTCTGTTTTCAACATCACCTTCACTTTTCACTGCTAATGTCATCATTGACCCATCAGCCTCTTCTGGTTTTGGAAGTATCTCCTCATGTTCCTCTTTAATGTGTGGAGGTTGTGCTTCCTCCTGGACCAGACTGGAGCTCCTCTCCTGCAGGACGTCTAGGCAGAAAGAAAGAGATGAGAGAAAATGAGAGAAAACCATTAAAGTTTGAACTTTACTTACCATGTTTCATCTGCTTTATAGCTTTGGTAATAATCCATTTCCAGAAAGTATTTTCTCATTCATAACATACTATGCCATTTGCTGCAAACAGATAAAAAGAGAGAGAGAGAGAGAGAGAGAGAGAGAGAGAGAGAGAGAGAGAAGGGGGGGGTCAGAGGTCATAAGACGAGCATGAGACGTACTGATGTCCAGGTGGTTTTCAGGTTCCTGTTTAACACTCCAAAACCTCTTCACCTTCAGGCTGGACTCTGCACACTGGACTGCAAAGAAGGAATAGAATAAGGACATTAATAATAATAAGGACTTTAATGATGACTTTTATGCGACATTAATAAGGACATTTATGCATGACAGCCAGAGCCAGTTGCCCAATTTGAGGCAATTGACTCAAATGAACAAGCCATCAGGGCATCACGTATTGATTAATGATGGTTGGCACATCGTGTATCGTGTACTTGGAGCTATTGTAGAAAATAATTATGCATTGCACATTTTTTATTTTATTTTTTATTTAACCTTTATTTAACCAGTAAAAACACATTGCGACTGAAGTCTCTTTTACAAGTGTGAACTGGCCAAGAGAGGAGCCAAAATAAGTGACACAGCTCTACCAGTAACAATAAATACAAGACAAAAACAGGACAAACATGCAATGCTCATAAATACAGTACCCACTAGCGAAGAAGCAGGAACGTTCTTTTTAGAAACAGGAACATTCTTTTTAGAAACGAAAAAGTACCAACATTTGCTATACGTCAAAGCAGGAGCAATGTTTGGGAAGTGTGACCATGGCAATCCTTTTAACGCTCACTAGGGGGATCACAGAAGCCAGTTTGAGTCTGGTCTGTAGGTCATTCCAAGACCAGGGTCCGAAATAAGCAAGGCTTTTTTTTCCAGCCTCAGATTTTGTTGCATGCACTGCTGTTCTACCTCCATTGAAGTAAACACACATCCATGCTGGATTCCTCATGCAAGGAAGTAGTAGTAGAGTGGAAGCCATCCATCCAGGTATGGGATGGTAGCTCGGCAGTAACCATTGAATCGAGTACAAGCTGCTATCGCTTTAGGCATAGTTTTACCGGGATCGTGTTTAGGATTAAGGTTAGTTTTAGGCATAGTTTTACAGAGTTTAGGAATAAAGTTAGGTTCATGCATAGTTTTACTGATAGTAAGTTTAAGAATAAGGTTAGGTTTATGCATAGACAGTTTTACTGAGGTTACGCTTAGTATTCTGATTTGACCCGGGTGAGCGTATTTTGGGGCGAGCTTTCTTGAATTCAAATAAAACACTACTAGGGATGCACCGAAAATTCGGCCACCGAAAATATTCGGCCGAAAATGGCTAAAAATGTATTTTCGGCCTATTCGGTTTCGGCTCAAATAAGCCGAAAAATATCACCGAATAGTAGTAGTGGTCCTAAAGTTGTGAATCGAACTAAACTGCGAGGAAAACACAGATGTACAAGCCCAACGCGCTGTGCATTGCGACGGGTAGATAGCTTGTAGATCTGCTACTTTCAGCGCAGGAAGGGCGCATGCTTATGACGCTCTTTAACTATGCATCATTCAGCAGCCAGCGTCGCCAGCGACAGTCGCAACACAACACACGAGCAGCAGTCACGGAATGCACAGGCAGATCCGACACAACTGTATTGCACACATCTGTGCTTTCATCCACAATTCCATAGCCTTCTAAATCTTATGTCCCATCCACGGGCACAAGCAACGTGATATTAGCAGCTTCCACCCGATCTGTGGTGGTGTTCTGTTGACGAGGGAAGCTAGTAGCTAGCATGGGAGCTAACGTTAGTTTTAACACTAGTACTTTCCATCCGTTCCCCAACCCCTCACACTCGCTGCTGCGTTTACACTAGGCATGTGGAAAATAATCGATACGTATCGATACATCGATTATGACGTGCGCGATGCGAGTGAATCGGTTCATTCACTGTGTGTCGGTAAAATTGACGGGTGAAATCTCGATGGATCGTTCGCGGAGTGCTTGCACCGGTAAAATCCGTGGTTGCACTGTTTTTTCATGGTACATTTCACCCTATCCTGTGTTTCCGAGGCGCATTGAACGTACCATCAGAAAAGGAAGGAAAAAAAGGTCTCTCGCAGGCGCAGCCAGCTCCGCACAGTGTGCGGCTGTGCGCTGCGAGCACGCAGCTACTCTGTGCAGAGTATACACGTTGAGACAACAGACTATAAAGAGCACCCGCGACGAACAGAAGTGAACCCCACGCACAAAGGAAGCACAACCTTTAGCTTTATAAAATAGCTGTCCGTCGATCAGTTGACTTTTCACTGTAGCGCTGCGTGCTGCAAATGATCCACACCCCACAGCTGTTCTAGCTGATTCTCCGACGCGAATCTGCGTCGCGACTCGCGATCATCAATTTGTAATTAAAGAAAGCTTCTGCTTCTGCTTCTGCACACGTGTACAACAACAACAACGCCACAGCTGGGTCAGTGTACTGCTTGCGTTTAAAGTCGTTTACAACCGTTCCACAACTTTCCACTGTCCAGCTTTCCCCTGCTATTCTCTGGGATAGAAGCCTTATTTATATTCTGCAGCAAGACGGTGTCGCACGCCTAAAATTGCAGATCCACAAGCTCACAGCGGGGAGTGGATGAGACGCGTTGTGAGCTTGTACATCTGCTATGTATTTATAACGTTAATAATACATGCAGGCCAGGGTCTTCAATGTTTTTTAGGTCAAGCCAAGGACCACTTAGCTGAGAGTGAGAGATCAAGCAGGGACCCCCACTATACATAGGCAATTATATTATTAAACTGTGTTGCAGATTAAACTACTTGTTTGACAGCACTACGAGTGTGACCTGTCATTTTTGTTTTGTTTATTTGTTTATTTTCTATTTATATGTTGGTAACATTAATTGAGCTATTACATAGGATATTACATTTTAATCTCTTGAACCCTCTATACTCAAAACCTCAAATTGACCTTTGAGATATAATTATTATACTATAGCCTATGATTATTAGTAATCTAACAATTCCACAATAACCAGCAGAGAGCAGACCCTTTGTTTACTTACATAATTCTATAATTTGGGTTGTTTGAGATGCAGAGCTATAATACTAACCTACAGTAAAACAATAAATTGCTTTGAATTTAAATGTAATGCATTTTTACATGTTTTGGGAAATTAATAGAGCTTTAATATAAATCCTTTCTATTGTGATGAATCTCCATCAAATCGCATCGTATCGGTAGAGGGGTGAATCGCATCGTATCGCATTGATTTGAACTAAATGGTTATCGCATCGCATCGCATCGGGAAGAGGGAGAATCGTATCGCATCGTATCGCCAGGGGATTCCATGTATCTCTAATGTATCGTATCGCTGGCAGTGCATCGAGATGCGTATCGAATCGTGAGATGAGACGAGATTCACATGCCTAGTTTACACGGGTCAGGGTTTCACTGTCCACAGCAGGCAGACCTGTAAAAACGATGCACTTCCCAAAACTCAGAGACATGCCACCACCTATAAATTCAAACCCACCTCTGGAATATTGCTATCTCATTCCACTTTAATTAATTTTTTTCCATAGTCTTAGTTTTTCTCTAATAAAGTTGTTTTTATTTGTTTTCTCATGTTCTCCTTGAAAAGTGTCTTTAAGTACTCAGAGAAGCTTTATATAAATAATATTATTATCACTATTATTATTACTACTTGTTTTTATTGCCTATGCTTATGTAGAAAAAAAAGCTCACTGCTCAGGCCAAATAGGCCTATTGATATGCGATTAAAATGTGTAAAATTGAGATTAATTAATCACAAAGCCTCCAATTATTTAGATGTTTTTTAATGGACCCATAAGTGTTTATTATTAAAGTTAGGTTTTGCCATAATCATGTCTTTTGCCATAATCAGGTAGCTTTACAACAAAGATGTATTCGGCTATTCGGTATTCGGTTTTCGGCCAACTGTTTCCTATATTCGGTATTCCGTTTCGGCCAAGAATTTCCCTTTCGGTGCATCCCTAAACACTACATACAGTACTATCCTGTACAACTTTGCAACGGGTTTAAACCACCAGTGAATAAAACACTACATATCATGTACAACTTTACTACAGGTTGTAAATAAAACACTACATACCTATCCTGTACAACTTTACTACAGGTTGTAAATAAAACACTACATACCTATCCTGTACAACTTTACTACAGGTTGTAAATAAAACACTACATACCTATCCTGTACAACTTTACTACAGGTTGTAAATAAAACACTACATACCTTTCCTATACAACTTTACTACAGGTTGTAAATAAAACACTACATACCTATCCTGTACAACTTTACTACAGGTTGTAAATAAAACACTACATACCTATCCTGTACAACTTTACTACAGGTTGTAAATAAAACACTACATACCTATCCTGTACAACTTTACTACAGGTTGTAAATAAAACACTACATACCTATCCTGTACAACTTTACTACAGGTTGTAAATAAAACACTACATACCTATCCTGTACAACTTTACTACAGGTTGCATCATTGCATCAAACAGTCCACGTCCCTGGTCCGTCTCTCGCTGTTCCTCTGACAACATTGATGTTTTGGAGGCCATCTCTCTAGATACTGTAGACCTCTCCCTGTGGTGCTCTGTGGAAATCACCAGTAGAAACAACTTGTGGTTATCATTCAGCAACCTTACATTATATAATATCAACATTTAGACGTCTACCATGCTCTGTTCAGTTGAAAGGTGCTTCACTAGGTAAGTGTTAAAATCACTGTCCCCCATCCTGATGTAAACACCAAGTGAAGGTGAGAGACAATCAAATAAATTGAAAAATGTCCAAGAAATTGTCAAAGGTAAAACAAAATAGACAATCTACAAGCTCAAAACTTGTTGCATCCTGACACATTGTCAGATTGTAGATCGGCTATTTAGGTCTGTTTGCCGCTAGCAGGGACGGTTTAATCCCCACGAGGGCCCCAGGGCCAAGTATTATTTTGGGTGCCCGCATAGCGTGTGCGAAGGTCCCCAGGAGCTTTTGTCAGGGTCTCAAATCTAGTACCACGCAGTCCAGTTTACCTGAAGGCCCAAGGGCCCCCGCCGCCCGGCCCAATGGCTAATTTGGGCCTGACCGCTACAACAAGCTAATGATAGAAACTTTCGAGAGCTTTCATAATTAAAGGACGACTCCATCACTTCTCAACCTATGTTCATATAATTGGTCCTCACTAAAACACGTCTTTAATGAAAACTACAGACTAATACATTGCACAATCACTCCTTAGGCCTCTATAACATGTGGGGCAACAGGGTAAGCCGTTTTACGGGCTCAGCTGGTGTCCCTGCAGTGTACACAGAAGAAAGAGTGAGTGAGTGACGGGGAGAGTGACGTGTCAGAGTGACGGGAAAAGTGGGTTAGGTGTCAAAAACGCAAGATGAATATCCTTCGGGACAATAAAGATTATTATTATTATTATTATTAACTGCGACCTTCGGTCACAAAAACCACAGTCAGTGAAGCGTGATTTGGAATCCCACCGCAGCTCCAGGAAACCCTGCTGTGATTGGCCAGTAGTCGCTATGATTGACTATTCCTCAATAAACCTCAATAAAACTATGCCAAAAACCTAACCCTAACCTCAGGAAAACTATACCGAAAACTATACCTAAACCTAACCTTAACCCTAACCTCAGCCAAACTATGCCTGCCCGGGAGCCAATCAGACACACGGTAAGGATCCCCTTCTCGTGTACCAGTCGGACATGTGCCACGGACTGGTGGTTTGGAACCTCTGTGTTAAGGCTCATTCATAGTCTGGATTTTCGTTGGTGAGGTGAAGAGCAAACCACCGCCCCGCTCTCTGTTTTTACTCACCACCGCTCAACGTTATTTCAGCTCTGGTGGTCACCTCCCCAATTTACAATTTAGGCATTTAGCAGACGCTCTTAATCCAGAGCGATTTACATTAAGCAAGAACAAAAAGCATGGGAATACATCACATAAAAACATTTATCATGGAACATAAGAAAGTAACGCTATGAAAGTAACAGTGGAATATCTATATAATGAAACTATACATAATACTACTATGCTATACATATGTACTATGACGTGCTATGACTACATACAATGCAATTATAGTGCCGTCTACATAACATGCTATAAGTCTGTATCAAATGCTATCTAAGTCTACAGAGTGGTGGTCACCTCACCACCGAAAATCCAGACTATGAATGACCCTTTAGACTAAGTTTAGACCCACCCTCCACTAAACTGAAAACCAAAGGTGATAAATCCTTTCAGGCTGTAACTGTGGTATGCACTTCCACTTGGTTTGAGATTTGCACTCTCCGCAAACATTGCTTGGTTCATGACTTAATTTTCAATGTCTGTAATATTGTCTTGTTGAGTCAAACTGTACAGCATTGTATCTGCTTCATACCATGTTGTCTGTTTTTCTCACTGTAAGTAAAGCAATTTGTGAGATCTGTAATATATCGGGTTCGGTAGTAGACTGGTATTAATGAATGGACACGGACACAGTGCTTCTGTTTGGATGCCGGGTTATTTACTGAATGAATCAAAACGGGAGCATACATAGGCCTACCAGCATGTGCACTTAAGCCTCTCCAGCTGATCCAAAATGCCGCAGCTCGCTTGGTCTTCAACCAGCCAAAATTCTCACATGTCTTCCCCCTGCTCCGCTCCCTCCACTGGCTCCCGGTCGCTGCCCGCACAGAATACAAAACTCTGATGCTGGCATTCAAAGCAACCAAAGGTATGCCCCCCCCATATCTTGCAAGTATGATCGAACCCTACAAACCCTCCCGCGCACTCAGATCAGCCAACGCAGGGAAGCTGGAAGTACCCTCACTAAAAACGCCGGGACAACGCTCCACACGTCCCAAACTCTTCTCCCTTCCGGCTCCAAAACTGTGGAATGCACTTCCCATTGCAGTCAGAACTGCAGCATCACTCCCAATCTTCCGCCATAGTCTGAAAACCCACCTTTTCAGACTCCATCATGGCCCATAGCACTTACCCCACCCCCTTAGATAGCATTTCTGTAGACGATGTAGACAGCACTATAATTGCATTGTATGTAGTCATAGCACGTCATAGTACATATGTATAGCATAGTAGTATTATGTATAGTTTATATGTATAGTTTCATTATATAGATATTCCACCGTTACTTTCTTAGCTTACGCATGCGGCATGTTCCATGATAAATGTTTTTATGTGATGTATTCCCATGCTTTTTGTTCTTGCTTAATGTAAGTCGCTCTGGATTAAGAGTGTCTGCTAAATGCCTACATTGAAATTGTAATTGTGCACATGCGCAGTTGTGCTGGAATGCACCAACATTTGTCAACAGGTGTAGCCCTATAGCACAAGATGTATTTAAGCCAATACATTACAAGATCCCTGTGATCCCTATATAAATAAAATATACGTAGGCCTACTTACTTGCAGTGTGTAGTTTGGTGTTGTGTGTGTGTAACACAAATCCCTGTAGTCACTACAGGGATGTGTGTAGTGTGTAGTTTGATGGCGTGTGTATTAACATACATACTGATCAATCATATGTGTAACACATACCGGCAGTTGTGTAGTTTGATGTTGTGTGTAACACACATACCTGCAGTGTGTAGTGTGTTGTGTAGAGTCTCTATCTCGCTCTGGAAGAGGTAGAACATGGACGCCGCAGCAGCAGTGAGGCGGTCCAACACAAACACTCTGACATCAAGTTTCACACGACAAACATCAACACTTTGTTGTTTTTCTAAAACACTCAATATCTCCTCTCCCACCGACGTCATGTGTTCATTTATCTTCAGCCGTACAGACTCCATTTGACACATTTTGAGCTCTTTTAGGAGACGGTTTTCACCACGCGGGCTGTGTGAACTGAACACGTATCTTTGTTGTGAAAAAACGACACGCTATACTTCCGGAAGTTCCGGGTACCGGTTCAACCTAGTTGTTTGACGCAGGCGCAATAATGGCTCCAGGCACAGTTGCTTTTTTCGGCCCCCTGGTGGAGGAGATGTGTAACTGTCAGTGACAGATGGATACTGATTTTATATTTCACTTCATCTCCTCCACATTTTTGAGTGCTCGGATCTCTCTTTCTTGTTTTAAAAAACACAACAAAACAAAAAGGTTTCTGCTATTTTGGAAAACTTGAATGGTGGTGTTGTATTCAGAATGATATAGGAAAGGAAGGAACTGATGTAGTTTGTGCAATTATATGATGTTATTTTAAGGGAATTTCGCACCAGAAGTCGCATGCACCCATTGTGACTGGTTATCTTGAAGATCTGCTATTTTTGATCAGCTGAACCGTATGAAATAGTGCTTAAGTGATCAAAACGAGGAAAATACACATATCACAATATATTTTATCCAAAATCCCAGATATATCTATAGTCTCATATCACAATATTACATACATATATCATCATATATCATATGATCATATATCATATATATCATATCACATTACATACATTGCCAATCCCATAAAATATATTAATTTCGTTTTCAGTTCAATTCTAAATTGCAGAGAAAAAGGTTTAATTATGACACCACTTCCCAATTGCAACTCAATGAGTTGCAATTGGGAAGAACAAGATGATTTGCTGCCTGTCCATCTATCTTTAAGCAGAGACAGTTTTCATGGGCAGGAAAGAGCTCACTTGAGCACTGCAGTCAACTGTCTTTCCTCTATGGTGGCTACACTTCTGACCTGAAATGAATCAACAGTCAATATGTGTTTCATCCAGTAGAGGGAGCCACACACAACATGACCAAGATTAGTCTCCCAACACTACTGGACAAGTAAATCCTCATAATGTCTGTCTGCTTATCTGAACCCAGTATTTATTAACAGTTTGCAGAAAAGGTACATTTCAAGCACAACTCCTTGTCTAACTGACTAAAGACTAACTGTCATGCTATTCACTCTGTGATCGCCCGGGATTATTTAATCCGTTAAATCATAGCGCCCAGTGATTTATAGCAGTGGAGCACTTTTACCGAAGGACCGGAAGCTATCCCGGACATAGCTGAAGTAGCTTGATGTAGCCAAAACACTCCTGAGGCGATCGACTACAACGGGAGGTACAGTATGATTTAATAGATGTAAGTTTTCTCCATTAATCACCATGCATTGCATTATGGGTGTTTCACAGCTTCTCTAGAATGATGGTGTAATTATTATCTCTGCTCTGAGAGCTTGATGTGTAAAGACAACACACGCCAATGCAGACTTGCTTACTTCCTCTTCAACAGTGAGGTGGACCAGATGGCTGCAGCTCAAAGTGAACTTTACTCAGGTATATAGTTTGGCCCGTTATTAAATATCTCTACATTCTGGTATAGTGTTTGCTCAGTAACAGGAGTCTGTCTGTCTCTCCAGCTCTTTATCAAACAGCAAATGTATTTTCAGTTCAGGATACCAATTTTATCTAATCAGGATAGAGAACTCAGTCAAGTCAAATAAAATAAGTGAAATTGGAAGTGATGACACAAAGAAATGAGCAAACAAAATCTAAGCTGATCAATTGGTATACTCTCTCCTGATTGGTTGCATTTTCACCCGCCTGAAAATGTATTTACCGTTTATTGAAGAGCTGGAGAGACAGGGAGACCCCCCGTTAATGAACAAACACATATTAATGATTACTGTCAGAATATGGTAGTTTAACCTTTAACAAAAAACCTTTTGTTTTAACCAAAATATATCACTTACCCTACCTTTAAGTACAAGGTCACCGCTAAACCCCTTATCCCTAAACTTCTTTGCCTTTTTATTTTATTTTGCAAAACAAAAAGTTAAAATGGCCAGTCTACAAGCTTACAACGTGTCAATGTAGATTGGCTAGTGGAACTAGGTGTCTAGGCTGTAAAGGCTAGGCTCCAATAATCTACACTGTAGTAATAGTTTAATTACAAGGTTTATAGTCTCTAAAATGAAGCTATGATTGTTGTATTATTCACAGTAGTCATTATGGGGCAGGTCTAAATACAACATTTACATAATTAGACGTGAACCTCGCACCGTTTGATAACATTTCTGTAATGATATGACACAAATAGAATACCTGTAGCAGATAAACCTTTATTTATAAAAAATTAAAAAAAAGGAATGACAAAGCTTTGTCTTTACAAACAACACTTCGGTGATGTCAACCAAATAAGAACTCGAAGGAAATTATTAATACCGTTTTCACAAGATAATGATCAAGAAACGCTTTATTTTATTCAGTCATGTTGATTTTCAGATTATGGGATTACTGCTTTAGTATTATTGTTACCCTGGATTAAATTGAATGGTCTTACATTTTTTTGACGACTAAAGGGCTTTCCCCCGTATGAGTCCTCAAGTGTATTCTTACACCACTACTTTGACTAAAGCCTTTACCACAAACTGTGCAAGCAAAGGGTTTTTCTCCTGTATGACTCCTCATGTGTGATTTTAGACCACCACTTTGACTAAAGCCTTTACCACAAACTGTGCAAGCAAAGGGTTTTTCTCCTGTATGAGTCCTCATGTGTGATTTTAGACCACCACTGTGAACACAGCCTTTACCACAAACGTAGCAACTAAAGGGCTTTTCCCCTGTATGAGTCATCATGTGTGTTTTCAGGTGAGGCATTAAACTAAAGCCTTTACCACAAAGTTTGCAACTAAAGGGCTTTTCCCCTGTATGAGTCCTCATGTGTGTTTTTAGACCACTATTTCGACTAAAGCCTTTACCACAAAGTTTGCAACTAAAGGGCTTTTCTCCTGTATGAGTCATCATGTGTGCTTTTAGAACACTATTTAGACTAAAGCCTTTACCACAAAGTTTGCAACTAAAGGGCTTTTCTCCTGTATGAGTCCTCATGTGTGTTTTCAGATCACCACTGTGAACACAGCCTTTACCACAAACGTTGCAACTAAACGGCTTTTCCCCTGTATGAGTCATCATGTGTGTTTTCAGGTGAGACATTGTACGAAAGCCTTTACCACAAAGTTTGCAACTAAAGGGCTTTTCTCCTGTATGAGTCATCATGTGTGTTTTTAGAACACCACTGCCAGTACAGCCTTTACCACAAACTGTGCAAGAAAATTCCCCTGTATGAGTCCTCATGTGTAATTTTAGAGCACCACTATGACTCCAGCCTTTACCACAAACGTTGCAACTAAAGGGCTTTTCCCCTGTATGTGTCGTCATGTGTGTTTTTAGAACACTATTTAGAATAAAGCCTTTACCACAAACGTTGCAACTAAAGGGCTTTTCTCCTGTATGAGTCGTCATGTGTGTTTTTAGAACACTATTTAGAATAAAGCCTTTACCACAAACGTTGCAACTATAGGGCTTTTCCCCTGTATGAGTCATCATGTGTATTTTTAGATCACGACTGTGACTCCAGGCTTTACCACAAATGTTGCAACTAAAGGGCTTTTCCCCTGTATGAGTCCTCATGTGTATTTTTAGAGCACCACTGCGAATAAAGCCTTTACCACAAACGTTGCAACTATAGGGCTTTTCCCCTGTATGAGTCATCATGTGTATTTTTAGATCACCACTGTGACTCCAGGCTTTACCACAAACGTTGCAACTAAAGGGCTTTTCCCCTGTATGAGTCCTCATGTGTATTTTTAGATAATCATGACGAAAGCCTTTACCACAAAGTTTGCAGCTATAGGGCTTTTCTCCTGTATGAGTCCTCCTGTGTGATTTTAGAGCATCACTGCGACTAAAGCCTTTACCACAAACTTTGCAGCTATAGGGCTTTTCAACTGTATGAGTCCTCATGTGTGTTTTTAGAGCATCACTGCGACCAAAGCCATGACCACAAACTTTGCAAGCAAAGGACTTTTCCCCTGTATGAACAACTGTGTGCCTCTTCAGACTAAGCTTGCAACTAAACATTTTGCCACACTCTGTACAACTAAAACCTTTCTTCCCCGTGTGGCTCTTCGTGGACTGAGTTTGTGTTGATGATGTCAGGTTCTGGGAGAGCTTGTGGCTTGAAGACGATGTTTGTTCTCCCACAGTTTGTGTCTTGTGTGAATCCAGTGTGATTACAGCCGACTGACCTTCCCTGGTCTCCTCCCTGTCGTCACTGTCTTCAGTGACGTCAGATTCAGAACAGTGTGGAGAGAGGAGCTGCTCATGTCTGGCTGACTGTGATGTTACACACTCCTCTACACTAGCTTGTGTTTTCATGTGTTCAGTTGAGGTGCTGGCTACAGGATCTAGCGTTCTGTTTTCAACATCACCTTCACTTTTCACTGCTAGTAAGGTCATCGTTGATCCATCAGCCTCTTCTGGTTTTGGAAGTATCTCCATGTGTGGAGGTTGTGGTTCCTCCTGGACCAGACTGGAGCTCTTCTCCTGCAGGACGTCTAGGCAGAAAGAAGAGAAAATGAGAGAAAAACATTTAAGGTTTGAACGTTACATACCATGTTTCATCTGTTTTATAGCTTTGGTAATTTTCCATTTCCAAACCATAATTACTTTCTCATTCATAACATACTATGCCATTTGCTGCAAACAGATAAAGGAGAGAGAGAGAGAGAGAGAGAGAGAGAGAGAGAGAGAGAGGGGGTCAGAGGTCATAGGAGAGCATTAAACGTACTGATGTCCAGGTGGTTTTCAGTTTCCTGTTTAACACTCCAAAACCTCTTCACCTTCAGGCTGGACTCTGAACACTGGACTGCAAAGAAGGAATAGAATAAGGATTTTAATAATAATAATAATAATAATAATAATAATAATAATAATAAGGACTTTAACACATTCCAGGACATGAATGCATGACAGCCAGAGCCAAATGCCCATCACTTATTGATTAATGATAGTTGGCACATGGGAATCTTAATAGCATCGCGGAAACGTGTACCGTGTACTTGGAGCTGTTGTAGGAGCTGCTCATGTCTGGTTGGTTGTGATGTTACACACTCCTCTACAATAGCTTGTGTTTTAATGTGTTCAGTTGAGGTGCTGGCTACAGGATATAGCGTTCTGTTTTCAACATCACCTTCACTTTTCACTGCTAATGTCATCATTGACCCATCAGCCTCTTCTGGTTTTGGAAGTATCTCCTCATGTTCCTCTTTAATGTGTGGAGGTTGTGCTTCCTCCTGGACCAGACTGGAGCTCCTCTCCTGCAGGACGTCTAGGCAGAAAGAAAGAGATGAGAGAAAATGAGAGAAAACCATTAAAGTTTGAACTTTACTTACCATGTTTCATCTGCTTTATAGCTTTGGTAATAATCCATTTCCAGAAAGTATTTTCTCATTCATAACATACTATGCCATTTGCTGCAAACAGATAAAAAGAGAGAGAGAGAGAGAGAGAGAGAGAGAGGGGTCAAAGGTCATAGGAGAGCATTAAACGTACTGATGTCCAGGTGGTTTTCAGGTTCCTGTTTAACACTCCAAAACCTCTTCACCTTCAGGCTGGACTCTGAACACTGGACTGCAAAGAAGGAATAGAATAAGGACTTTAATAATAATGACTTTAATGATGACTTTTATGCGACATTAATAAGGACATTTATGCATGACAGCCAGAGCCAGTTGCCCAATTTGAGGCAATTGACTCAAATGAACAAGCCATCAGGGCATCACGTATTGATTAATGATGGTTGGCACATCGTGTATCGTGTACTTGGAGCTATTGTAGAAAATAATTATGCATTGCCCATTTTTTATTTTATTTTTTATTTAACCTTTATTTAACCAGTAAAAACACATTGAGACTGAAGTCTCTTTTACAAGTGTGAACTGGCCAAGAGAGAAGCCAAAATAAGTGACACAGCTTTACCAGTAACAATAAATACAAGACAAAAACAGGACAAACATGCAATGCTCATAAATACAGTACCCACTAGCGAAGAAGCAGGAACGTTCTTTTTAGAAACGAAAAAGTACCAACATTTGCTATACGTCAAAGCAGGAGCAATGTTTGGGAAGTGTGACCATGGCAATCCTTTTAAAGCTCACTAGGAGGATCACAGAAGCCAGTTTGAGTCTGGTCTGTAGGTCATTCTTTCATTCTTTTGTCCAGCATCAGATTTTGTGCACTGCTGTTCTACCTCCATTGAAGTAAACACACATCCATGCTGGATTCCTCATGCAAGGAAGTAGTAGTAGAGTGGCAGCCATCCATCCAGGTATGGGATGGTAGCTCGGCAGTAACCATTGAATCGAGTACAAGCTGCTATCGCTTTAGGCATAGTTTTACCGGGATCGTGTTTAGGATTAAGGTTAGTTTTAGGCATAGTTTTACAGAGTTTAGGAATAAAGTTAGGTTCATGCATAGTTTTACTGATAGTAAGTTTAAGAATAAGGTTAGGTTTATGCATAGACAGTTTTACTGAGGTTACGCTTAGTAGTCTGATTTGACCCGGGTGAGCGTATTTTGGGGCGAGCTTTCTTGAATTCAAATAAAACACTACTAGGGATGCACCGAAAATTCGGCCACCGAAAATATTCGGCCGAAAATGGCTAAAAATGTACTTTCGGCCTATTCGGTTTCGGCTCAAATAAGCCGAAAAATATCACCGAATAGTAGTAGTGGTCCTAAAGTTGTGAATTGAACTAAACTGCGAGGAAAACACAGATGTACAAGCCCAACGCGCTGTGCATTGCGACGGGTAGATAGCTTGTAGATCTGCTACTTTCAGCGCAGGAAGGGCGCATGCTTATGACGCTCTTTAACTATGCATCATTCAGCAGCCAGCGTCGCCAGCGACAGTCGCAACACAACACACGAGCAGCAGTCACGGAATGCACAGGCAGATCCGACACAACTGTATTGCACACATCTGTGCTTTCATCCACAATTCCATAGCCTTCTAAATCTTATGTCCCATCCACGGGCACAAGCAACGTGATATTAGCAGCTTCCACCCGATCTGTGGTGGTGTTCTGTTGACGAGGGAAGCTAGTAGCTAGCATGGGAGCTAACGTTAGTTTTAACACTAGTACTTTCCATCCGTTCCCCAACCCCTCACACTCGCTGCTGCGTTTACACGGGCAGACACAAAGACGAATGGGAATATCATTTGGAGCTTTAACAATGAATGATAGACTGTATCGTTGCGTCTGCCCGTGTTTAATGGTCAGGGTTTCACTGTCCACAGCAGGCAGACCTGTAAAAACGATGCACTTCCCAAAACTCTCATTCCACTTTAATTTATTTTATTCCATAGTCTTAGTTTTTCTCTAATAAAGTTGTTTTTATTTGTTTTCTCATGTTCTCCTTGAAAAGTGTCTTTAAGTACTCAGAGAAGCTTTATATAAATAATATTATTATCACTATTATTATTACTACTTGTTTTTATTGCCTATGCTTATGTAGAAAAAATAGCTCACTGCTCAGGCCAAATAGGCCTATTGATATGCGATTAAAATGTGATTAATTGAGATTAATTCATCACAAAGCCTCCAATTATTTAGATGTTTTTTAATGGACCCATAAGTGTTTATTATTTAAGTTAGGTTTTGCCATAATCATGTCTTTTGCCATAATCAGGTAGCTTTACAACAAAGATGTATTCGGCTATTCGGTATTCGGTTTTCGGCCAACTGTTTCCTATATTCGGTATTCAGTTTCGGCCAAGAATTTCCCTTTCGGTGCATCCCTAAACACTACATACAGTACTATCCTGTACAACTTTGCAACGGGTTTAAACCACCAGTAAATAAAACACTACATATCATGTACAACTTTACTACAGGTTGTAAATAAAACACTACATACCTATCCTGTACAACTTTACTACAGGTTGTAAATAAAACACTACATACCTATCCTGTACAACTTTACTACAGGTTGTAAATAAAACACTACATACCTATCCTGTACAACTTTACTACAGGTTGCATCATTGCATCAAACAGTCCACGTCCCTGGTCCGTCTCTCGCTGTTCCTCTGACAACATTGATGTTTTGGAGGCCATCTCTCTAGATACTGTAGACCTCTCCCTGTGGTGCTCTGTGGAAATCACCAGTAGAAACAACTTGTGGTTATCATTCAGCAACCTTACATTATATAATATCAACATTTAGACGTCTACCATGCTCTGTTCAGTTGAAAGGTGCTTCACTAGGTAAGTGTTAAAATCATTGTCCCCCATCCTGATGTAAACACCAAGTGAAGGTGAGAGACGATCAAATAAATTGAAAAATGTCCAAGAAATTGTCAAAGGTAAAACAAAATAGACAATCTACAAGCTCAAAACTTGTTGCATCCTGACACATTGTCAGATTGTAGATCGGCTATTTAGGTCTGTTTGCCGCTAGCAGGGACGGTTTAATCCCCACGAGGGCCCCAGGGCCAAGTATTATTTTGGGTGCCCACATAGCGTGTGCGAAGGTCCCCAGGAGCTTTTGTCAGGGTCTCAAACCTAGTACCACGCAGTCCAGTTTACCTGAAGGCCCAAGGGCCCCCGCCCCCCGGCCCAATGGCTAATTTGGACCTGACCGCTACAACAAGCTAATGATAGAAACTTTCGAGAGCTTTCATAATTAAAGGACGACTCCATCACTTCTCAACCTATGTTCATATAATTGGTCCTCACTAAAACACGTCTTTAATGAAAACTACAGACTAATACATTACACAATGACTCCTTAGGCCTTTATAACATGTGGGGCAACAGGGTAAGCCGTTTTACGGGCTCAGCTGGTGTCCCTGCAGTGTACACAGAAGAAAGAGTGAGTGAGTGACGGGGAGAGTGACGTGTCAGAGTGACGGGAAAAGTGGGTTAGGTGTCAAAAACGCAAGATGAATATCCTTCGGGACAATAAAGATTATTATTATTATTATTATTAACTGCGACCTTCGGTCACAAAAACCACAGTCAGTGAAGCGTGATTTGGAATCCCACCGCAGCTCCAGTAGTCGCTTTTTGCAACTATTCCTCAATAAACCTCAATAAAACTATGCCAAAAACCTAACCCTAACCTCAGGAAAACTATACGGAAAACTATACCTAAACCTAACCTTAACCCTAACCTCAGCCAAACTATGCCTGCCCGGGAGCCAATCAGACACCCGGTAAGGATCCCCTTCTCGTGTACCAGTCGGACATGTGCCACGGACTGGTGGTTTGGAACCTCTGTGTTAAAAAAATATATGTTAATGACGTTTAGAAGCTTTAGATCACTTTCCTGGGGGTATTTATGTGTGTAATATGTGGTTTTAGATATTTTAGATTGTAGCAGTGAGCCTGTTGTCTCTGATGTCATGGACACTGGTCTCACTACCTTCCTGGACTACAATTCCCATAATTCTTTGGTGCACTGCTCCTCCTTGTGGATAGGGGGGAGAGCTGTCTTACTGAGACATGTAGTGTAGTCCAGGAAGGAAGTGAGCCCAGTGTCCATGACATCAGAGACAACAGGCTCACTGCTACAATCTAAAATATCTAAAACCACATATTACACACATAAATACCCCCAGGAAAGTGTTCTAAAGCTTCTAAACGTCATTAACATATATTTTTTTGCAAAAAGGGTGAAGTGTCCCTTTAAGGCTCATTCATAGTCTGGATTTTCGGTGGTGAGGTGAAGAGCAAACCACCGCCCCGCTCTCTGTTTTTACTCACCACCGCTCAACGTTATTTCAGCTCTGGTGGTCACCTCCCCAATTTACAATTTAGGCATTTAGCAGACGCTCTTAATCCAGAGCGACTTACATTAAGCAAGAACAAAAAGCATGGGAATACATCACATAAAAACATTTATCATGGAACATAAGAAAGTAACGCTAAGAAATTAACGGTGGAATATAATGAAACTATACATAATACTACTATGCTATACATATGTACTATGACGTGCTATGACTACATACAATGCAATTATAGTGCTGTCTAGGGTCCTTTCAGGCTGTAACTGTGGTATGCACTTCCACTTGGTTTGGGATTTGCACTCTCCGCAAACATTGCTTGGTTCATGACTTAATTTTCAATGTCTGTAATATTGTCTTGTTGAGTCAAACTGTACAGCATTGTATCTGCTTCATACCATGTTGTCTGTTTTTCTCACTGTAAGTAAAGCAATTTGTGAGATCTGTAATATATGGGGTTCGGTAGTAGACTGGTATTAATGAATGGACACGGACACAGTGCTTCCGTTTGGATGCCGGGTTATTTACTGAATGAATCAAAACGGGAGCATACATAGGCCTACCAGCATGTGCACTTAAGCCTCTCCAGCTGATCCAAAATGCCGCAGCTCGCTTGGTCTTCAACCAGCCAAAAGTCTCCCCCCTGCTCCGCTCCCTCCACTGGCTCCCGGTCGCTGCCCGCACAGAATACAAAACTCTGATGCTGGCATTCAAAGCAACCAAAGGTATGCCCCCCCCCCCCCCATATCTTGCAAGTATGATCGAACCCTGCAAAACCTTCCGCGCACTCAGATCAGCCAACGCAGGGAAGCTGGAAGTACCCTCACTAAAAACGCCGGGACAACGCTCCACACGTCCCAAACTCTTCTCCCTTCCGGCTCCAAAACTGTGGAATGCACTTCCCATTGCAGTCAGAACTGCAGCATCACTCCCAATCTTCCGCCATAGTCTGAAAACCCACCTTTTCAGACTCCATCATGGCCCATAGCACTTACCCCACCCCCTTAGATAGCATTTCTGTAGACTATGTAGACAGCACTATAATTGCATTGTATGTAGTCATAGCACGTCATAGTACATAGCATAGTAGTATTATGTATAGTTTATATGTATAGTTTCATTATATAGATATTCCACCGTTACTTTCTTAGCTTACGCATGCGGCATGTTCCATGATAAATGTTTTTATGTGATGTATTCCCATGCTTTTTGTTCTTGCTTAATGTAAATCGCTCTGGATTAAGAGCGTCTGCTAAATGCCTAAATTGAAATTGTAATTGTAAATTGTGCACATGCGCAGTTGTGCTGGAATGCACCAACATTTGTCAACAGGTGGAGCCCTATAGCATAAGATGTATTTAAGCCAATACATTACAAGATCCCTGTGATCCCTATATAAATAAAATATACGTAGGCCTACTTACTTGCAGTGTGTAGTTTGGTGTTGTGTGTGTGTGTAACACAAATCCCTGTAGTCACTACAGGGATGTGTGTAGTTTGATGGCGTGTGTATTAACATACAAACTGATCAATCATATGTGTAACACATACCGGGAGTTGTGTAGTTTGATGTGTGTAACACACATACCTGCAGTGTGTAGTGTGATGTTGTGTAGAGTCTCTATCTCGCTCTGGAAGAGGTAGAACATGGACGCCGCAGCAGCAGTGAGGCGGTCCAACACAAACACTCTGACATCAAGTTTCACACGACAAACATCAACACTTTGTTGTTTTTCTAAAACACTCAATATCTCCTCTCCCACCGACGTCATGTGTTCATTTATCTTCAGCCGTACAGACTCCATTTGACACATTTTGAGCTCTTTTAGGAGACGGTTTTCACCGCGCTGTGTGAACTGAACACGTATCTTTGTTGTGAAAAAACGACACGTCACGCTATACTTCCGGAAGTTCCGGGTACCGGTTCAACCTAGTTGTTTGACGCAGGCGCAATAATGGCTCCAGGCACAGTTGCTTTTTCGGCCCCCTGGTGGAGGAGATGTGTAACTGTCAGTGAATGATAGACGTACAGATGGATACTGTCATGAACGGACTTTACCATGACCAGAATGGGAGACGACACACAGGAGTAAATGCCAAAAAGTATAAGTATTTATTGTAAACTAGTCAAATGATGATAAATCATACTTAACAGTTGGAAGTGGGGTGTGAGTCATCAGTGGGATCAGTAGTGTATTGCATGTGTGGATGTCTGAAAGTGTGGTGTATGTGTAAGTGCAGCAACTTAGATCCAAACAAACATAAAGGAGCAAAAACCAGACATTGTTCCCTAGGCAGGAGAGAGAGACCAAATGGCCATGACCAGCCTGCTTAAATAGGGTGAGCCCAATTGGAGTCAGGTGTGCCTCCTCATCTGGGCACACCCCTGCAGGCTGGTCCCCTCCTCCTGCATATGAACAGAGAAACAACGTGAACAGCAGACACAAACAGGATGGGTCATCACAATACTGATTTTATATTTCACTTCATCTCCTCCACATTTTTGAGTGCTCGGATCTCTCTTTCTTGTTTTAAAAAACACAACAAAACAAAAAGGTTTCTGCTATTTTGGAAAACTTGAATGGTGGTGTTGTATTCAGAATTAATAGGAAAGGAAGGAAGTGATGTATCGCACACAGTGCCAAGAGTAAACTTAAATTATACTCTATTGGCACTGTGTGTGCAAATTATATGATGTTATTTTAAGGGGATTTCGCACCAGAAGTCAGAGTGCGGTGGTAAAGCCATTTATTGGTATTCAGAGAAGGAACCTTTAAAAAGAGGCATTTCACTGCACAATGTAAATAAAATACCTGTATACTTTTAATTGTAAAGTGACAAACAAAAATGACAAACATCTGTCAGATACTGTCATGTCTTTCAACTTTGCATGTACCGGTAAATATGCAGGGGCTGGGCAATATGGACAGTTTTTCTGTGTGCACTGTGTGGTGACTTATAAACGAACAAGCAGTTAAAACCACACACCTTCCTGAATCCTGTAACATTGAAAGGTAAATCATAACATTAGCCAGCTGCTGTTGGTCTACTACACGTTGATGCGTGTGTTGCGTAAAAAATAAAGCTCAAAGGACCAACAACGACAAACGCACCGAATTTTCGTATGCACCCATTGTGACTGGTTATCTTGAAGATCTGCTATTTTTGATCAGCTGAACCGTATAAAATAGTGCTTAAGTGATCAAAACGAGGAAAATACACATATCACAATATATTATGATATCCATAATCCCAGATAAATCTATAGTCTCACAATATGGACGATACATTGCCTGATTGCCAATCCCATAAAATATATTAATTTAGTTTTCAGTTCAATTCTAAATTGCAGAGAAAAAGGTTTAATTATGACACCACATCAAAATATATTTTCTATCAGTAGATAGAGAAAGATATATATAATCAAAATATAATAATTATTAACCACACCAATGCAAATAATTTGCAACTCAATGAGTTGCAATTGGGAAGAACAAGATGATTTGCTGCCTGTCCATCTATCTTTAAGCAGAGACAGTTTTCATGGGCAGGAAAGAGCTCACTTGAGCACTGCAGTCAACTGTCTTTCCTCTATGGTGGCTACGCTTCTGACCTGAAATGAATCAACAGTCAATATGTGCTTCATCCAGTAGAGGGAGCCACACACAACATGACCAAGATTAGTCTCCCAACACTACTGGACAAGTAAATCCTCATAATGTCTGTCTGCTTATCTGAACCCAGTATTTATTAAGAGTTTGCAGAAAAGGTACATTTCAAGCACAACTCCTTGTCTAACTGACTAAAGACTAACTGTCGTGCTATTCACTCTGTGATCGCCCGGGATTATTTAATCCGTTAAATCATAGCGCCCAGTGATTTATAGCAGTGGAGCACTTTTACAGAAGGACCGGAAGCTATCCCGGATGTAGCTGAAGTAGCTTGATGTAGCCAAAACACTCCTGAGGCGATCGACTACAGGAGGTACAGTATGATTTAATAGATGTAAGTTTTCTCCATTAATCACCATGCATTGCATTATGGGTGTTTCACAGCTTCTCTAGAATGATGGTGTAATTATTATCTCTGCTCTGAGAGCTTGATGTGTAAAGACAACCAGAGTTGGGTGTAACGAGTAACGGAAAATATCGTTACTGTAACGACACTACTTTGGTCGGTAGCGAGTAATATAACGACACTACTCCTCCAAAATTGATAATCACACTACAGTTACTGGTCGCTTTAGCGCTGCCGTTACTCGCTACTTGCATCATGTGGCTGCTTTCAGCAGTGTTGCTTTAGAGAATAATGCACACAACGGAGATGAGTTGAACATGAACACTAATGGTGCGCTGGCAACGCAGTACGCAGTACGGACTAGAACATGTCAAACCGGTGTCAGATCATCAGCAGCACAGCATTTTTCGTTACTGTCGTGGACTCGTAGGGTGGCCAGACGTCCGGTTTTAGACCCACCTTTCCTCCTCCCAACTCAACCTCTGGCCGGACACATCATTGTCCGTTTTTTTGTGATATAGCCTACAGTGCTTGTGTCATAACTGTCATTTAAGTCGTCTCTGTATTAAAATCTCCGTAGCACTTTTCCGCTGCACAGAAAGCTCCCAGTCTCCCCACTGTCACAGAGACAGAGCAGGCGTTGGGGTGTTGCCATGTCAGCTTATTACAAGCGACTTTGGGCTTGTTTTATGATAGCCCAGTCAGGCTTCTTTTGGGCTGTTTTCATAGACATGGCTGCTTGTTTCTCTTCTAAAACCTGGCAACACTGCCAATGGGAGGGTTTGTTTGTTGTAGAACGTGTGCTCTCACAATCACTAGTTAGTTAATGTAGAGATAAATAAACCAAATATGCCGAAATGAAAAACTACATTTAATGAGCAATGGAGCAGGGGACTCCACATCATAAAGAAAGGGATCCTAAAGCACTGTGAACATAATTATAGTCTACTGATTTATCTCAGTCTCATTATTTTATTTGAATATATATTGTTGGGAAAGTTAATATTTGCCTAGAACCACGTGGTACAGTGGTTTTCAACCATTTTCATATCAAGGTCCAGTATGTATTCTGCATTTTAGCCATGGACCACCATTTGATGAGATTTGGCCTCACAGACCCCAAACTAAATATTATATTGTTGTGTGGCAGTTCAGTGCAAATTATTTGACAATGCATCTCAGGCGATTTTATGGAGTAACGCAAAAGTAATGTAACGAGTAATGTAACTAGTTACTTTCTCCAGGGAGTAATAAAGTAATGTAAGGCATTACTTTTTTCAAAAGTAATATGTAATATGTAGTGCCTTACTTTTATGAGTAACGGACCCCAACTCTGAAGACAACACACGCCAATGCAGACTTGCTTACTTCCTCTTCAACAGTGTGGTGGACCAGATGGCTGCAGCTCAAAGTGAACTTTACTCAGGTATATAGTTTGTCGGCATCCGACCTTCCTGGCCCGTTATTAAATATCTCTACATTCTGGTATAGTGTTTGCTCAGTAACAGGAGTCTGTCTGTCTCTCCAGCTCTTTATCAAACAGCAAATGTATTTTCAGTTCAGGATACCAATTTTATCTAATCAGGATAGAGAACTCAGTCAAGTCAAATAAAATAAGTGAAATTGGAAGTGATGACACAAAGAAATGAGCGAACAAAATCAGAAGTGGAACACTATACAATCTAAGCTGATCAATTGGTATACTCTCTCCTGATTGGTTGCATTTTCACCCGCCTGAAAATGTATTTACCGTTTATTGAAGAGCTGGAGAGACAGGGAGACCCCCCCGTTACTGAACAAACACATATTAATGATTACTGTCAGAATATGGTAGTTTAACCTTTAACAAAAAACCTTTTGTTTTAACCAAAATATATCACTTACCCTACCTTTAAGTACAAGGTCACCGCTAAACCCCTTATCCCTAAACTTCTTTGCCATTTTATTTTGCAAAACAAAAAGTTAAAATGGCCAGTCTACAAGCTCACAACGTGTCAATGTAGATTGGCTAGTTGAACTAGGTGTCTAGGCTGTAAAGGCTAGGCTCCAATAATCTACACTGTAGTAAGTTTAATTACAAGGTTTATAGTCTCTAAAATGAAGCTATGATTGTTGTATTATTCACAGTAGTCATTATGGGGCAGGTCTAAGTACAACATTTACATAATTAGACGTGAACCTCGCACCGTTTGATAACATTTCTGTAATGATATGACACAAATAGAATACCTGTAGCAGATAAACCTTTATTTATAAAAAATAAAAAAAGGAATGACAAAGCTTTGTCTTTACACACAACACTTCGGTGATGTCAACCAAATAAGAACTCGAAGGAAATTATTAATACCGTTTTCACAATGATCAAGAAACGCTTTATTTTATTCAGTCATGTTGATTTTCAGATTATGGGATTACTGCTTTAGTATTATTGTTACCCTGGATTAAATGTCTAATGTCTTACATTTTTTTGACGACTAAAGGGCTTTCCCCCGTATGAGTCTGCATGTGTATTCTTACACCACTATTTTGACTAAAGCCTTTACCACAAACTGTGCAAGCAAAGGGTTTTTCTCCTGTATGACTCCTCATGTGTGATTTTAGACCACCACTTTGACTAAAGCCTTTACCACAAACTGTGCAAGCAAAGGGTTTTTCTCCGGTATGAGTCCTCATGTGTGATTTTAGACCACCACTGTGAACACAGCCTTTACCACAAACGTAGCAACTAAAGGGCTTTTCCCCTGTATGAGTCATCATGTGTGTTTTCAGGTGAGGCATTACACCAAAGCCTTTACCACAAAGTTTGCAACTAAAGGGCTTTTCCCCTGTATGAGTCCTCATGTGTGTTTTTAGACCACTATTTCGACTAAAGCCTTTACCACAAAGTTTGCAACTAAAGGGCTTTTCTCCTGTATGAGTCCTCATGTGTGCTTTTAGAATACTATTTAGAATAAAGCCTTTACCACAAAGTTTGCAACTAAAGGGCTTTTCTCCTGTATGAGTCATCATGTGTGTTTTTAGAACACCACTGCCAGTACAGCCTTTACCACAAACTGTGCAAGAAAATTCCCCTGTATGAGTCCTCATGTGTAATTTTAGAGCACCACTATGACTCCAGCCTTTACCACAAAGTTTGCAACTAAAGGGCTTTTCTCCTGTATGTGTCGTCATGTGTGTTTTCATAACACTATTTAGAATAAAGCCTTTACCACAAACGTTGCAACTAAAGGGCTTTTCCCCTGTATGAGTCATCATGTGTATTTTTAGATCACCACTGTGACTCCAGGCTTTACCACAAACGTTGCAACTAAAGGGCTTTTCCCCTGTATGAGTCGTCATGTGTATTTTTAGAGCACCACTGCGAATAAAGCCTTTACCACAAACTTTGCAGCTATAGGGCTTTTCTCCTGTATGAGTCATCATGTGTGATTTTAGAACACGACTGCCAGTACAGCCTTTACCACAAACTGTGCAAGAAAATTCCCCTGTATGAGTCCTCATGTGTATTTTTAGATAATCATGACGAAAGCCTTTACCACAAAGTTTGCAGCTATAGGGCTTTTCTCCTGTATGAGTCCTCCTGTGTGCTTTTAGAGCATCACTGCGACTAAAGCCTTTACCACAAACTTTGCAGCTATAGGGCTTTTCCCCTGTATGAACAACTGTGTGCCTCTTCAGACTAAGCTTGCAACTAAACATTTTGCCACACTCTGTACAACTAAAACCTTTCTTCCCCGTGTGGCTCTTCGTGGACTGAGTTTGTGTTGATGATGTCAGGTTCTGGGAGAGCTTGTGGCTTGAAGACGATGTTTGTTCTCCCACAGTTTGTGTCTTGTGTGAATCCAGTGTGATTACAGCCGACTGACCTTCCCTGGTCTCCTCCCTGTCGTCACTGTCTTCAGTGACGTCAGATTCAGAACAGTGTGGAGAGAGGAGCTGCTCATGTCTGGCTGCCTGTGATGTTACACACTCCTCTACACTAGCTTGTGTTTTCATGTGTTCAGTTGAGGTGCTGGCTACAGGATCTAGCGTTCTGTTTTCAACATCACCTTCACTTTTCACTGCTAGTAAGGTCATCGTTGATCCATCAGCCTCTTCTGGTTTTGGAAGTATCTCCATGTGTGGAGGTTGTGGTTCCTCCTGGACCAGACTGGAGCTCTTCTCCTGCAGGACGTCTAGGCAGAAAGAAATGAGAGAAAAACATTTAAGGTTTGAACGTTACATACCATGTTTCATCTGTTATATAGCTTTGGTAATTTTCCATTTCCAAACCATAATTACTTTCTCATTCATAACATACTATGCCATTTGCTGCAAACAGATAAAGGAGAGAGAGAGAGAGAGAGAGAGAGAGAGAGAGAGAAGGGGGGGGGGGGTGGAGGTCATAGGAGAGCATGAAACGTACTGATGTCCAGGTGGTTTTCAGGTTCCTGTTTAACACTCCAAAACCTCTTCACCTTCAGGCTGGACTCTGCACACTGGACTGCAAAGAAGGAATAGAATAAGGATTTTAATAATAATAATAATAATAATAATAATAATAAGGACTTTAACACATTCCAGGACATGAATGCATGACAGCCAGAGCCAAATGCCCATCACTTATTGATTAATGATAGTTGGCACATGGGAATCTTAATAGCATCGCAGAAACGTGTACCGTGTACTTGGAGCTGTTGTAGGAGCTGCTCATGTCTGGTTGGTTGTGATGTTACACACTCCTCTACACTAGCTGGTGTTTTAATGTGTTCAGTTGAGGTGCTGGCTACAGGATATAGCTTTCTGTTTTCAACATCACCTTCACTTTTCACTGCTAATGTCATCATTGACCCATCAGCCTCTTCTGGTTTTGGAAGTATCTCCTCATGTTCCTCTTTAATGTGTGGAGGTTGTGCTTCCTCCTGGACCAGACTGGAGCTCCTCTCCTGCAGGACGTCTAGGCAGAAAGAAAGAGATGAGAGAAAATGAGAGAAAACCATTAAAGTTTGAACTTTACTTTACCATGTTTCATCTGCTTTATAGCTTTGGTAATAATCCATTTCCAGAAAGTATTTTCTCATTCATAACATACTATGCCATTTGCTGCAAACAGATAAAAAGAGAGAGAGAGAGAGAGAGAGAGAGGGGTCAAAGGTCATAGGAAGAGCATTAAACGTACTGATGTCCAGGTGGTTTTCAGGTTCCTGTTTAACACTCCAAAACCTCTTCACCTTCAGGCTGGACTCTGAACACTGGACTGCAAAGAAGGAATAGAATAAGGACTTTAATAATAATGACTTTAATGATGACTTTTATGCGACATTAATAAGGACATTTATGCATGACAGCCAGAGCCAGTTGCCCAATTTGAGGCAATTGACTCAAATGAACAAGCCATCAGGGCATCACGTATTGATTAATGATGGTTGGCACATCGTGTATCGTGTACTTGGAGCTATTGTAGAAAATAATTACGCATTGCCCATTTTATTTTTTATTTAACCTTTATTTAACCAGTAAAAACACATTGAGACTATGGGCTGTATTTTGCGTGTCTTAAGTACCAGGTCTTATTCCGTAACTTGAGTAAACTAAAGACCTGGAGGCGTGATCAATGCCATTTGGCTATTCTGAGTGGCCAAAGAGCATTGATCACGCCTCCAGGTCTTTAGTTTACTCAAGTTAGGGAATAAGACCTGGTACATAAGACACGCAAAATACAGCCCTGAGTCTCTTTTACAAGTGTGAACTGGCCAAGAGAGGAGGCAAAATAAGTGACACAGCTCTACCAGTAACAATAAATACAAGACAAAAACAGGACAAACATGCAATGCTCATAAATACAGTACCCACTAACGAAGAAGTGCAATCCTTTTAAAGCTCACTAGGAGGATCACAGAAGCCAGTTTGAGTCTGGTCTGTAGGTCATTCTTTCATTCTTTTGTCCAGCATCAGATTTTGTGCACTGCTGTTCTACCTCCATTGAAGTAAACACACATCCATGCTGGATTCCTCATGCAAGGAAGTAGTAGTAGAGTGGCAGCCATCCGTTCAGGTATGGGATGGTAGCTCGGCAGTAACCATTGAATCGAGTACAAGCTGCTATCGCTTTAGGCATAGTTTTACCGGGATCGTGTTTAGGATTAAGGTTAGTTTTAGGCATAGTTTTACAGAGTTTAGGAATAAAGTTAGGTTCATGCATAGTTTTACTGATAGTAAGTTTAAGAATAAGGTTAAGTTTATGCATGGACAGTTTTACTGAGGTTACGCTTAGTAGTACCTGGTGGCTACCGTTCCGAGGTCGTCTGATTTGACCCGGGTGAGCGTATTTTGGGGCGAGCTTTCTTGAATTCACACACTACATACAGTACTATCCTGTACAACTTTGCTACATGTTTAAACCACCAGTAGATAAAACAGTACATATCCTGTACAACTTTACTACAGGTTGTAAATAAAACACTACATACCTATCCTGTACAACTTTACTAGAGGTTGTAAATAAAACACTACATACCTATCCTGTACAACTTTACTACAGGTTGTAAATAAAACACTACATACATATCCTGTACAACTTTACTACAGGTTGTAAATAAAACACTACATACCTATCCTGTACAACTTTACTACAGGTTGTAAATAAAACACTACATACCTATCCTGTACAACTTTACTACAGGTTGTAAATAAAACACTCTTCACCTTCAGGCTGGACTCTGAACACTGGACTGCAAAGAAGGAATAGAATAAGGACTTTAATAATAATGACTTTAATGATGACTTTTATGCGACATTAATAAGGACATTTATGCATGACAGCCAGAGCCAGTTGCCCAATTTGAGGCAATTGACTCAAATGAACAAGCCATCAGGGCATCACGTATTGATTAATGATGGTTGGCACATCGTGTATCGTGTACTTGGAGCTATTGTAGAAAATAATTACGCATTGCCCATTTTATTTTTTATTTAACCTTTATTTAACCAGTAAAAACACATTGAGACTATGGGCTGTATTTTGCGTGTCTTAAGTACCAGGTCTTATTCCGTAACTTGAGTAAACTAAAGACCTGGAGGCGTGATCAATGCCATTTGGCTATTCTGAGTGGCCAAAGAGCATTGATCACGCCTCCAGGTCTTTAGTTTACTCAAGTTAGGGAATAAGACCTGGTACATAAGACACGCAAAATACAGCCCTGATCCTCTTTTACAAGTGTGAACTGGCCAAGAGAGGAGGCAAAATAAGTGACACAGCTCTACCAGTAACAATAAATACAAGACAAAAACAGGACAAACATGCAATGCTCATAAATACAGTACCCACTAACGAAGAAGTGCAATCCTTTTAAAGCTCACTAGGAGGATCACAGAAGCCAGTTTGAGTCTGGTCTGTAGGTCATTCTTTCATTCTTTTGTCCAGCATCAGATTTTGTGCACTGCTGTTCTACCTCCATTGAAGTAAACACACATCCATGCTGGATTCCTCATGCAAGGAAGTAGTAGTAGAGTGGCAGCCATCCGTTCAGGTATGGGATGGTAGCTCGGCAGTAACCATTGAATCGAGTACAAGCTGCTATCGCTTTAGGCATAGTTTTACCGGGATCGTGTTTAGGATTAAGGTTAGTTTTAGGCATAGTTTTACAGAGTTTAGGAATAAAGTTAGGTTCATGCATAGTTTTACTGATAGTAAGTTTAAGAATAAGGTTAAGTTTATGCATGGACAGTTTTACTGAGGTTACGCTTAGTAGTACCTGGTGGCTACCGTTCCGAGGTCGTCTGATTTGACCCGGGTGAGCGTATTTTGGGGCGAGCTTTCTTGAATTCACACACTACATACAGTACTATCCTGTACAACTTTGCTACATGTTTAAACCACCAGTAGATAAAACAGTACATATCCTGTACAACTTTACTACAGGTTGTAAATAAAACACTACATACCTATCCTGTACAACTTTACTAGAGGTTGTAAATAAAACACTACATACCTATCCTGTACAACTTTACTACAGGTTGTAAATAAAACACTACATACATATCCTGTACAACTTTACTACAGGTTGTAAATAAAACACTACATACCTATCCTGTACAACTTTACTACAGGTTGTAAATAAAACACTACATACCTATCCTGTACAACTTTACTACAGGTTGTAAATAAAACAATACATACCTATCCTGTACAACTTTACTACAGGTTGTAAATAAAACACTACATATCATGTACAACTTTACTACAGGTTGTAAATAAAACACTACATACCTATCCTGTACAACTTTACTACAGGTTGTAAATAAAACACTACATACCTATCCTGTACAACTTTACTACAGGTTGTAAATAAAACACTACATACCTATCCTGTACAACTTTACTACAGGTTGTAAATAAAACACTACATACCTATCCTGTACAACTTTACTACAGGTTGCATCATTGCATCAAACAGTCCACGTCCCTGGTCCGTCTCTCGCTGTTCCTCTGACAACATTGATGTTTTGGAGGTCATCTCTCTAGATACTGTAGACCTCTCCCTGTGGTGCTCTGTGGAAATCACCAGTAGAAACAACTTGTGGTTATCATTCAGCAACCTTACATTATATAATATCAAAATGTAGACGTCTACCATGCTCTGTTCAGTTGAAAGGTGCTTCACTAGGTAAGTGCTAAAATTATTTTCTAAAACGGGTAGTCCCAATACTTCATTCTGATTGGCTGGTTACCGTCACGTGACCGGTGTAAATTTCACCATAACCCACTCATTCAATCACTTTGTATCAAACTGCAGCCTTGTAGCTGAACTGGGGAAGGGGAGCGCTTCATTGCTTTACAAACACATGCCGTGAGGGCGTCTAAGCACCGCCCGGCTCATATGACTGTGAATGTGTGGCTCCAGGTAGCCCCGTAAATACATCAAGCGCTATTCTCCCGTCACATAGGCTACTTGCTGAGCAAAACAAGGAAGTGTTGTGGCTCTGGCTTGCTCGCTCTGGTGGCGCAAAGCGTAGATACTTTTGTGAATGTAATAGTTTTATTAGGTTAATATTGCTATAATGTTTGTAACCGTTTTAGAAAAGCAATAAGCCACTCGAGGCCCCAGCTTACCGGGTATTTTACACTGGCTGTGGGGGTAGAAGACCCTCCGCTGCGCGTCGGGTCTGCCTACGCCCCCAGCCAGTGTAAAATACCCGGTAACCTGAGACCTCTCGTGGCTTATTGCTTAAGTCCCCCATCCTGATGTAAACACCAAGTGAAGGTCAAATAAATTGAAAAATGTCCAAGAAATAGTCAAAGGTAAAACAAAATAGACAATCTACAAGCTCAAAATTTGTTGCATCCTGACACATTGTCAGATTGTAGATCGGCTATTTAGGTCTGTTTGCCGCTAGCAGGGACGGTTTAATCCCCACGAGGGCCCCAGGGCAAGTATTATTTTGGGTGCCCGCATAGCGTGTGCGAAGGTCCCCAGGAGCTTTTGTCAGCGTCCTCAAATCTAGTACCAGGCAGTCCAGTTTACCTGAAGGCCCCCCGGCCCAATGGCTAATTTGGGCCTGACCGCTACAACAAGCTAATCGGATTGATAGAAACTTCCGAGAGCTTTCATAATTAAAGGACTCCACCATCACTTCTCAACCTATGTTCATATAATTGGTCCTCACTAAAACACGTCTTTAATGAAAACTACAGACTAATACATTGCACAATCACTCCTTAGGCCTCTATAACATGTGGGGCAACAGGGTAAGCCGTTTTACGGGCTCAGCTGGTGTCCCTGCAGTGTACACAGAAGAAAGAGCACCAAGACGCTCATAGATATGAAAATGTCAAATTTGATAAAATACATCTATGAGAGTCTTAATCTAAGGAACGGGTGCCATGGTTTACGGTTTAAAACCGAACCGTATGGTACGACATACATGGTTCAATAGGCCCTTATGAACCACGCTTTTGGTTTGCAAATCACGGACACAGTGCTTCTGTTTGGATGCCGGGTTATGTACCGAATGAATCAAAACGGGAGCATGCTGGAATGTAGCTCTGATTCATAACCTTCTAATGCTTCTACGATTCTGCCCTGCAGTACAAGGCTATGGGACTTACAATTTTAAATCTCAAATCGAAATCAGACCAGCCTCTCCTCTTTAGCGAAAATAAAAATAACGTTTTCTCTACTCACCAAAACAAAGGCGGGTTGTGTCAATAGAAAGCCTACTTTCCTTAGTGGACGCACTCTGAGCCCCCCACCACACGTATAAACGGTACTTTTTGGCCAATGAGGCAGTTCTCTGGGCAATATCAGTAGAGGGCGCAGCGGAGTAACTAAAAATGTTTTTTTCCCGGTGGAAACAAAATCCCTTTTTGCCCAAAAAGTACAGTTTATACGTGTGGTGGGGGGCTCAGAGTGCTTCCACTAAGGAAAGTAGTCTTTCTATTGACACAACCCGCCTTTGTTTTGGTGAGTAGCAAAAACGTTCTTTTTATTTACACTAAAGAGTAGAGGCTGGTCTGCATTCATGCGAGCGGCGGAAGTTGAAAGTAACATAGCTCTAAGGCTACGCATTAGAGCTATGGACCAGAGCTAGCTGGAATGCACCAACATTTGTCAACGGTGGAGCCCTGGTATAGCATAAGATGTATTTAAGCCAATACATTACAAGATCCCTGTAAAGGTGCTATATAAATAAAATAAACGTAGGTCAACTTACTTGCAGTGTGTAGTTTGGTGCTGTGTGTTTAACACACATAACTATAGTTTGTAGATTGATGGTATGTGTAATTGTGTATTAACATGCATACTGATCCATCATATGTGTAACAGTAACACACATACCGGCAGCTGTGTAGTTTGATGCGTTTGATGTTGTGTGTAACAAACATACCTGCAGTGTGTAGTGTGATGTTGTGTAGAGTCTCTATCTCTCTCTGGAAGAGGTAGAACATGGACGACGCAGCAGCAGTGAGGCTCTCCAACACAAACACTCTGACATCAAGTTTCACACGACAAACATCAACACTTTGTTGTTTTTCTAAAACACTCAATATCTCCTCTCCCACCGACGTCATGTGTGCATTTATCTTCAGCCGTACAGACTCCATTTGACACATTTTGAGCTCTTTTAGGAGACGGTTTTCACCGCGCTGTGTGAACTGAACACGTATCTTTGTTGAAAAAAAAACACGCTATACTTCCGGAAGTTCCGGGTACCGGATCAACCTGTTTGACGCTGGCGCAATAATGGCTCCAGGCACATTTGCTTTTTTCGGCCCCCTGGTGGAGGAGATGTGTAACTGTCAGTGACAGATGGATACTGATTTTATACTTCACTTCATCTCCTCCACATTTTTGAGTGCTCGGATCTCTCTTTCTTGTTTTAAAAAACACAACAAAACAAAAAGGTTTCTGCTATTTTGGAAAACTTGAATGGTGGTGTTGTATTCAGAATGATATAGGAAAGGAAGGAAGTGATGTAGTGTGTGCAATTATATGATGTTATTTTAAGGGGATTTCGCACCAGAAGTCGCATGCACCCATTGTGACTGGTTATCTTGAAGATCTGCTATTTTTGATCAGCTGAACCGTATAAAATAGTGCTCAAGTGATCAAAACGAGGAAAATACACTCATATCACAATATATTATGATATCCAAAATCCCAGATATATCTATAGTCTCATATCACAATATTACATACATATATCATCATATATCATATATCATATCACATTACATACATTGCCAATCCAATAAAATATATTAATTTAGTTTTCAGTTCAATTCTAAATTGCAGAGAAAAAGGTTTAATTATGACACCACTTCTCAATTGCAACTCAATGAGTTGCAATTGGGAAGAACAAGATGATTTGCTGCCTGTACATCTATCTTTAAGCAGAGACAGTTTTCATGGGCAGGAAAGAGCTCACTTGATAACTGCAGTCAACTGTCTTTCCTCTATGGTGGCTACGCTTCTGACCTGAAATGAATCAACAGTCAATATGTGCTTCATCCAGTAGAGGGAGCCACACACAACATGACCAAGATTAGTCTCCCAACACTACTGGACAAGTAAATCCTCATAATGTCTGTCTGCTTATCTGAACCCAGTATTTATTAACAGTTTGCAGAAAAGGTACATTTCAAGCACAACTCCTTGTCTAACTGACTAAAGACTAACTGTCGTGCTATTCACTCTGTGATCGCCCGGGATTATTTAATCCGTTAAATCATAGCGCCCAGTGATTTATAGCAGTGGAGCACTTTTACCGAAGGACCGGAAGCTATCCCGGACATAGCTGAAGTAGCTTGATGTAGCCAAAACACTCCTGAGGCGATCGACTACAACGGGAGGTACAGTATGATTAATAGATGTAAGTTTTCTCCATGAATCACCATGCATTGCATTATGGGTGTTTCACAGCTTCTCTAGAATGATGTGTAATTATTATCTCTGCTCTGAGAGCTTGATGTGTAAAGACAACACACGCCAATGCAGACTTGCTTACTTCCTCTTCAACAGTGAGGTGGACCAGATGGCTGCAGCTCAAAGTGAACTTTACTCAGGTATATAGTTTGGCCCGTTATTAAATATCTCTACATTCTGGTATAGTGTTTGCTCAGTAACAGGAGTCTGTCTGTCTCTCCAGCTCTTTATCAAACAGCAAATGTATTTTCAGTTCAGGATACCAATTTTATCTAATCAGGATAGAGAACTCTATCTATCTCTCTAAAATAAGTGAAATTGGAAGTGATGACACAAAGAAATGAGCAAACAAAATCAGAAGTGGAACACTATACAATCTAAGCTGATCAATTGGTATACTCTCTCTCCTGATTGGTTGCATTTTCACCCGCCTGAAAATGTATTTACCGTTTATTGAAGAGCTGGAGAGACAGGGAGACCCCCCCGTTACTGAACAAACACATATTAATGATTACTGTCAGAATATGGTAGTTTAACCTTTAACAAAAAACCTTTTGTTTTAACCAAAATATATCACTTACCCTACCTTTAAGTACAAGGTCACCGCTAAACCCCTTATCCCTAAACTTCTTTGCCTTTTTATTTTATTTTGCAAAACAAAAAGTTAAAATGGCCAGTCTACAAACTCACAACGTGTCAATGTAGATTGGCTAGTTGAACTAGGTGTAAAGGCTAGGCTCCAATAATCTACACTGTAGTAATAATAGTTTAATTACAAGGTTTATAGTCTCTAAAATGAAGCTATGATTGTTGTATTATTCACAGTAGTCATTATGGGGCAGGTCTAAGTACAACATTTACATAATTAGACGTGAACCTCGCACCGTTTGATAACATTTCTGTAATGATATGACACAAATAGAATACCTGTAGCAGATAAACCTTTATTTATAATAACAAAAGCTATAACAAAGCTTTGTCTTTACAAACAACACTTCTACTTATAGGTAGTGTAGACAAGTTTCCAGCCAAAATTTAAAATATATATGAATGTATTTTGTTAGCCTTTTTTCCCTCTATCTTTCCCTTTATTATGATGCTGAGGTGTTTGGCCCCCTCTGGCTGAATGCACTGTTTATATCCACTACAGTTTACTACTCGGGACGTCGGAGGGGATTTAAACTTTTAGCCAATTGCAGCGCGAGGCTGTGACTGTGTGTTCAACCCAGCAGTATTATAATGAAAACGTGATGCGATTTCATTGCAAGTATAATAATTATCCCCATATCTTAGTTTCACCATTGTTCATGTGAAATAGTATGTTTATGATTTAATATGTAATCCTATTGGAATTATGAGAATCGCTATGTATAGCGCATGGTTGGGCGTCGCGGATCATCATAGCGATGTTTCTTCATTGCAATGAATAACCGTGGACAAAGTAGTTCGCATGAACGATGCTGTAGTGGCTGGGGCATTTGAGGGGCAATATGTTTTATATGCACGATTACAAATGAAAGATAATTGAATTGAGAGCCAGTGAGTCTCCTCCACTACTTCCTACTTCCTCATTTGCGGGACTCGTCGTGTCAGTCTTGTGATAACGCTACAGTTACCCTTAAAAAAACATGTCAACTCAATGTCATGGTTGTAACTATCGATAGAAATTCATAATTTTTTAATGTCATATTTAGCCATACGAGCGCAATATCCATAGCGTCCCTCCCAGCAGCAACAACAACCCCATAGCCTGAAGTGACTTGGCTCAGCCAATAGAATGACGGGGGGAGGGGGGTGGAGCTAGATTTGAATTTGTTTGGAAACACTCAATCACTTCTGTGTACAAACACTGGAAACTTGTCTACAATACCTTTAACTACAGAAAGGTGAGAACTTAAACAATAAAATTAAGTAATGTCAACCAAATAAGAACTTGAAGGAAATTATTAATACCGTTTTCATATACAAGATAATGATCAAGAAACGCTTTATTTTATTTAGTCATGTTGATTTTCAGATTATGTGATTCTGTACTGCTTTAGTATTATTGTTACCCTGGATTAAATGGTCTTACATTTTATTGCGTGTGATATCACGTCAGCTCAGAATGCATATATTAATTGTTAATGTAACAGCTTCTCCCCAGTATGAAACCTCATTATCTTCACATTTTCACCAAAGCATTTGCCACAAATTGCAGCTATTTTTGTATTTCTTTTAAACAAACTGTACAAGCAGCAGGCTTTCCCCCTGTATGAATACTCATGTTTTTAGATCATCATTTTAGCAAAACCTATGCCACAATCTGATCGACTAAAGGGCTTTCCCCCGTATGAGTCCGCATGTGTATTTTTACAGCACCACCTCGACTAAAGCCTTTACCACAAACTGTGCAAGCAAAGGGCTTTTCTCCTGTATGAGTCCTCCGGTGTTTTGTTAGATTACCACTGTGACTCCAGGCTTTACCACAAACGTTGCAAATGAAGGGCTTTTCCCCTGTATGAGTCATCTTGTGTTTTGTTAGATCACCACTGTGATGAAAGCCTTTACCACAAACTGTGCAAGCAAAGGGCTTTTCCCCTGTATGAGTCATCATGTGTGTTTTCAGATTACTACTGTGACCAAAGCCTTTACCACAAACTGTGCAAGCAAAGGGCTTTTCCCCTGTATGAATCATCATGTGTGTTTTCAGATTACCACTGCAACTAAAGCCTTTACCACAACATTTGCAAATAAAGGGCTTTTCCCCTGTATGAGTCCTCATGTGTTTTGTTAGAGCATCACTTTCACTGCAGGCTTTACCACAAACGTTGCAACTAAAGGGCTTTTCCCCTTTATGAGTCCTAATGTGTGATTTTAGAGCATCATTGCGTAAAAAACCTTTACCACAAATTGTGCAATCAAATGGCTTTTCCCCTGTATGAGTCTTCATGTGTGCTTTCAGATAACTCTTTAGACAAAAGGCTTTACCACAAACATTGCAGCTATAGGGCTTTTCTCCTGTATGAGTCCTCATGTGTGATTTCAGATTACTACTGCGACTACAGCCTTTACCACAAACTTTGCAACTAAAGGGCTTTTCCCCTGTATGAATCCTCATGTGTGTTTTCAGATTACTACTGTGACTAAAGCCTTTACCACAAACTATGCAAGCAAAGGGCTTTTCCCCTGTATGACTCCTCATGTGTTTTCTTACATCACTACTGTGACTAAAGCCTTTACCACAACATTTGCAACTAAAGGGCTTTTCCCCTGTATGAGTCCTCATGTGTGTTTTTAGAGCATCACTGTGACCAAAGCCATGACCACAAACTTTGCAAGCAAAGGACTTTTCCCCTGTATGAACAACTGTGTGCCTCTTCAGATTAACCTTGCAACTAAACATTTCACCACACTCTGTGGTCTGAGTTTGTGTTGATGATGTCAGGTTCTGGGAGAGCTTGTGGCTTGAAGACGATGTTTGTTCTCCCACAGTTTGTGTCTTGTGTGAATCCAGTGTGATTACAGCCGACTGACCTTCCCTGGTCTCCTCCCTGTCGTCACTGTCTTCAGTGACGTCAGATTCAGAACAGTGTGGAGAGAGGAGCTGCTCATGTCTGGCTGCCTGTGATGTTACACACTCCTCTACACTAGCTTGTGTTTTCATGTGTTCAGTTGAGGTGCTGGCTACAGGATCTAGCGTTCTGTTTTCAACATCACCTTCACTTTTCACTGCTAGTAATGTCATCGCTGATCCATCAGCCTCTTCTGGTTTTGGAAGTATCTCCATGTGTGGAGGTTGTGGTTCCTCCTGGACCAGACTGGAGCTCTTCTCCTGCAGGACGTCTAGGCAGAAAGAAGAGAAAATGAGAGAAAAACATTTAAGGTTTGAACGTTACATACCATGTTTCATCTGTTTTATAGCTTTGGTATAAACCATAATTAATTTCTCATTCATAACATACTATGCCATTTGCTGCAAACAGATAAAGGAGAGAGAGAGAGAGAGGGAGAGGGGGTCAGAGGTCATCGGAGAGCATTAAACGTACTGATGTCCAGGTGGTTTTCAGGTTCCTGTTTAACACTCCAAACCCTCTTCACCTTCAGGCTGGACTCTGAACACTGGACTGCAAAGAAGGAAGAGAATAAGGACATTATTAATAATAAGGACTTTAACACATTCCATCTGTAGGACGTCTGGAAACGTCATAGGGAATCCAATCGAGGGATGCATTGGACGTGTGTACACGACACGTCCTAGCGCATCCTCAATGATACCAGGCGAGAGAAGAATATTCTGAAACTTTTCCTTTTTTTCCCCCTCAGCCACCGTACTTCTCGCTCTACGGTCATATTAGCTTCCCGTTCACTTAGCTGTTAGCGCGGCAGAAAGAATGCCTCGTCTCTCCGAATGCAGGGTGCTCTCCGTGGTTTTGATCTGATGGATATACTAGCGCTTCATTTATGCTCCTCGTCCGCCTCTCGTTCAAAATATGAACGCTTTTTGGATCATGTATCGTCTAAATGAAATCGAGAACCAAGGTAAGACAGAAAAGTAAGCAAAATATTCATCCGTTTTTTTTCCCGGATTGTTTTCCGGGAGGGTTTCAGAGTAAAAGCAGGCATGTTTTTCCGGCACCCCAGAGCTCCTATTTTGAAGGAATCCCAGGAATGGTTGTGTTAATGATGACTTTTATGAGACATTAATAAGGACATTAATGCATGACAGCCAGAGCCAGTTGCCCAATTTGAGGCAATTGACTCAAATTAACAAGCCATCACTTATTGAATTAATGATAGTTGGCACATGGGAATCTCAATAGCATCGCAGAATCTTGGAGCTGTTGTAGGAGCTGCTCGTGTCTGGTTGGTTGTGATGTTACACACTCCTCTACACTAGCTCGTGTTTTCATGTGTTCAGTTGAGGTGCTGGCTACAGGATCTAGCGTTCTGTTTTCAACATCACCTTCACTTTTCACTGCTAATGTCATCGTTGACCCATCAGCCTCTTCTGGTTTTGGAAGTATCTCCTCATGTTCCTCTTTAATGTGTGGAGGTTGTGCTTCCTCCTGGACCAGACTCTCCTGCAGGACGTCTAGGCAGAAAGAAAGATACAATGAGAGAAAACCATTAAAGTTTGAACTTTACTTACCATGTTTCATCTGCTTTATAGCTTTGGTAATAATCCATTTCCAGAAAGTATTTTCTCATTCATAACATACTATGCCATTTGCTGCAAACAGATAAAGAGAGAGAGAGAGAGAGAGAGAGAGAGAGAGGGGGGGGGGGGCGGGTCAGAGGTCATAAGAAGAGCATGAGACGTACTGATGTCCAGGTGGTTTTCAGGTTCCTGTTTAACACTCCAAAACCTCTTCACCTTCAGGCTGGACTCTGCACACTGGACTGCAAAGAAGGAATAGAATAAGGACATTAATAATAATTACTTTAATGATGACATTTATGCAACATTGGTAAAGTCTGTGCCGACAGCCAGGAACCTTGGTGTCGTCCTGGACAGTCAGCTCTCGTTCAAAACACACATCACAGCTGTCATCACAGCCGATCCTGTAGGTTTACACTCTATAACATACGATGAATTAGACCGTTCCTCACCCAGGAATCAGCCCAGCTCCTAATCCAGACAACAGTCTTGTCAAAACTTGACTATTGTAACTCCCTCCTTACTGGCCTACCGGCATGTGCACTTAAGCCCCTCCAACTGATCCAAAATGCCGCAGCTCGCTTGGTCTTCAACCAGCCAAAATTCTCACACGTCTCCCCCCTTCTCCGCTCCCTCCATTGGCTCCCGGTCGCTGCCCGCACAACCTTAAACTGCTGGCCATGGCCAAGATGTGGAAGAGAAAGTAGCAAGATGACGAGGACGAACCAGAGGAGCGTCCACATAGACCACCGGTGCCCCAGGACGATGCAGCGCCGCTGGAACCGCTTTGGAACCTCTGTGTTAAGGCTCATTCATAGTCTGGATTTTCGGTGGTGGGGTGACCACCGAACTACAACATGACGTCACGAGCCGCAGTGGAGAGCAAACCACCGCCACCGCTCCAGCCCTTCTCTCTGTTTTTACTCACCAACGCTCAACGTTATTTCAGCTCCGGTGGTCACCTCACCACCGGAGCGGTGGTCACCTCACCACCGAAAATCCAGACTATGAATGACCCTTTAGAGTTTAGACCCACCCTCCACTAAACTGAAAACCAAAGGTGATAAATCCTTTCAGGCTGTAACTGTGGTATGCACTTCCACTTGGTTTGAGATTTGCACTCTCCGCAAACATTGCTTGGTTCATGACTTAATTTTCAATGTCTGTAATATTGTCTTGTTGAGTCAAACTGTACAGCATTGTATCTGCTTCATACCATGTTGTCTGTTTTTCTCACTGTAAGTAAAGCAATTTGTGAGATCTGTAATATATGGGGTTCGGTAGTAGACTGGTATTAATGAATGGACACGGACACAGTGCTTCTGTTTGGATGCCGGGTTATTTACTGAATGAATCAAAACAGGAGCATACATAGGCTGGTGCACATGCGCAGTTGTGCTGGAATGCGCAAACATTTGTCAACAGGTGGAGCCCTGGTATAGCATAAGATTAAGATGTATTTAAGCCAATACATTACAAGATCCCTGTGATCCCTATATAAATAAAATATACGTAGGCCTACTTACTTGCAGTGTGCAGTGTGCAGTGTGTGTGTGTGTGTGTGTGTGTGTGTCACTATAGGGATGTGTGTTGTGTGTAGTTTGATGGCGTGTGTAATGTATTAACATAGAAACTGATCAATCATATGTGTAACACATACCGGCAGTCGTGTAGTTTGATGTTGTGTCATTGTGTATAACACACATACCTGCAGTGTGTAGTGTGATGTTGTGTAGAGTCTCTATCTCGCTCTGGAAGAGGTAGAACATGGACGCCGCAGCAGCAGTGAGGCTCTCCAACACAAACACTCTGACATCAAGTTTCACACGACAAACATCAACACTTTGTTGTTTTTCTAAAACACTCAGTATCTCCTCTCCCACCGACGTCATGTGTTCATTTATCTTCAGCCGTACAGACTCCATTTGACACATTTTGAGCTCTTTTAGGAGACGGTTTTCAACACGCGCTGTGTGAACTGAACACGTATCTTTGTTGTGAAAACTGAATAAACGACACGCTATACGAAAGTTCTCTTCTTCCTCTTTTTGTGGTTTTAGGGCAGTTGGCATCCAAACTATACGGAAGTTCCGGGTAACGGATCAACCTGTTTGACGCAGGCGCATTAATCGCTCCAGGCACAGTTGCTTTTTTCGGCCCCCTGGTGGAGTAGATGTGCAACTGTCAGTGAATGATAGACAGATGGATACTGATTTTATATTTCACTTCATCTCCTCCACATTTGAGTGCTCGGATCTCTCTTTCTTGTTTTAAAAAACACAAACACAAAAAAAAAAGGTTTCTGCTATTTTGGAAAACTTGAATGGTGGTGTTGTATTCAGAATGATATAGGAAAGGAAGGAAGTGATGTAGTGTGTGCAATTATATGATGTTATTTTAAGGGGATTTCGCACCAGAAGTCGCATGCACCCATTGTGACTGGTTATCTTGAAGATCTGCTATTTTTGATCAGCTGAACCGTATAAAATAGTGCTTAAGTGATCAAAACGAGGAAAATACACATATCACAATATATTATATCCAAAATCCCAGCTATATCTATAGTCTCATATCACAATATTACATACATATATCATCATATATCATATATCATATATCATATATATCATATCACATTACATACATTGCCAATCCCATAAAATATATTAATTTAGTTTTCAGTTCAATTCTAAATTGCAGAGAAAAAGGTTTAATTATGACACCACTTCCCAATTGCAACTCAATGAGTTGCAATTGGGAAGAACAAGATGATTTGCTGCCTGTCCATCTATCTTTAAGCAGAGACAGTTTTCATGGGCAGGAAAGAGCTCACTTGAGCACTGCAGTCAACTGTCTTTCCTCTATGGTGGCTACGCTTCTGACCTGAAATGAATCAACAGTCAATATGTATTTCATCCAGTAGAGGGAGCCACACACAACATGACCAAGATTAGTCTCCCAACACTACTGGACAAGTAAATCAATTTACAATTTACAATTTAGGCATTTAGCAGACGCTCTTAATCCAGAGCGACTTACATTAAGCAAGAACAAAAGCATGGGAATACATCACATAAAAACATTCATCATGAAACATGCGTAAGCTAAGAAAGTAACAGTGGAATATCTATATAATGAAACTTATACGTATAAACTATACATATATACTACTATGCTATACATATGTACTATGGCGTGCTATGACTATATACAATGCAATTCTAGTGCTGTCTACATAACATGCTATAAGTCTGTTTTAAATGCTATCTAAGTCTACAGAAGTGCTATCTAGGGTAGAGTAAGTGCTATGGGCCATGATGGAGTCTGAAAAGGTGGGTTTTCAGACTACGGCGGAAGATTGGGAGTGATGCTGCAGTTCTGACTGCCATGGGAAGTGCATTCCACAGTTTTGGAGCCAGAAGGGAGAAGAGTTTGGGACGTGTGGAGCGTTGTCCCGGCGTTTTTAGTGAGGGTACTTCCAGCTTCCCTGCGTTAGCTGATCTGAGTGCGCGGGAGGGTTTGTAGGGTTCAATCATACTTGCAAGATATGGGGGAGCCATAGCCTACCTTTGGTTGCTTTGAATGCCAGCATCAGAGTTTTGTATTCTGTGCGGGCAGCGACCGGGAGCCAGTGGAGGGAGCGGAGCAGGGAGGAGACATGTGAGAATTTTGGCTGGTTGAAGACCAAGCGAGCTGCGGCATTTTGGATCAGCTGGAGAGGCTTAAGTGCACATGCTGGTAGGCCAGTAAGGAGGGAGTTACAATAGTCAAGTTTTGACAAGACTGTTGTCTGGATTAGGAGCTGGGCTGATTCCTGGGTGAGGAACGGTCTAATTCGTCGTATGTTATAGAGTGTGAACCTACAGGATCGAGTGACAGCTGTGATGTGAGCTTTGAACGAGAGCTGACTGTCCAGGACAACACCAAGATTCCTGGCTGTTGGGACAGACGTTACCAGGGCGTTGTCTACGGAAATAGTTAACTCCCGCATAGGGCAGGACTTAGCTGGGAAGAAGAGAAGCTCAGTCTTGTCTGGGTTCAGCTTGAGGTGGTTGGAGGACATCCACTGTGAGATGTCAGCCAGGCATGCCGTGATGCGCTCTTCCACCTGAGTGGCAGAAGGGGGGAAGGATAGAAACAGTTGTGTGTCATCGGCGTAGCAGTGATAGGATATATTGTGGGCAGAGATGATAGTGCCAAGGGATTTAGTGTACAGTGAGAAAAGGAGGGGACCAAGTACAGATCCCTGTGGGACCCCAGTTTGGAGGGTTCGGGGGGATGATAACAGACCTTTCCAGGAAACCTGGTAGGTCCGTTCGGTGAGGTAGGAGGAGAACCACTTTAGTGCCGTTCCACCGATGCCTAGATCCGCTAGGGTGTCTAGGAGCAGCTGGTGGTTCACTGTGTCAAATGCTGCCGATAGGTCTAGGAGAATCAGTACTGCAGAGTGGGAAGCAGCTTGGGCAGCATGTAGTGCTTCTGTGACTGCCAGCAGAAGCACTACATGCTGCTAAATCCTCATAATGTCTGTCTGCTTATCTGAACCCAGTATTTATTAACAGTTTGCAGAAAAGGTACATTTCAAGCACAACTCCTTGTCTAACTGACTAAAGACTAACTGTCGTGCTATTCACTCTGTGATCGCCCGGGATTATTTAATCCGTTAAATCATAGCGCCCAGTGATTTATAGCAGTGGAGCACTTTTACCGAAGGACCGGAAGCTATCCCGGACATAGCTGAAGTAGCTTGATGTAGCCAAAACACTCCTGAGGCGATCGACAACAACGGGTGGTACAGTATGATTTAATAGATGTAAGTTTTCTCCATTAATCACCATGCATTGCATTATGGGTGTTTCACAGCTTCTCTAGAATGATGGTGTAATTATTATCTCTGCTCTGAGAGCTTGATGTGTAAAGACAACACACACCAATGCAGACTTGCTTACTTCCTCTTCAACAGTGAGGTGGACCAGATGGCTGCAGCTCAAAGTGAACTTTACTCAGGTATATAGTTTGGCCCGTTATTAAATAGCTCTACATTCTGGTATAGTGTTTGCTCAGTAACAGGAGTCTGTCTGTCTCTCCAGCTCTTTATCAAACAGAAAATGTATTTTCAGTTCAGGATACCAATTTTATCTAATCAGGATAGAGAACTCAGTCAAGTCAAATAAAATAAGTGAAATTGGAAGTGATGGCACAAAGAAATGAGCAAACAAAATCTAAGCTGATCAATTGGTATACTCTCTCCTGATTGGTTGCATTTTCACCCTCCTGAAAATGTATTTACTGTTTATTGAACAGCTGGAAAGACAGGGAGACCCCCCGTTAATGAACAAACACATTTACTGTCGGAATATGGTAGTTTAACCTTTAACAAAAAACCTTTTGTTTTAAACAAAATATACCTTTAAGTACAAGTTCACCGCTAAACCCCTTATCCCTAAACATCTTTGCCTTTTTTTTTACTATTTTGCAAAACAAACAATGGAATAGTTAAAATGGCCAGTCTACAAGCTCACAACGTGTCAATGTAGATTGGCTAGTTGAACTAGGTGTCTAGGCTGTAAAGGCTAGGCTCCAATAATGTACACTGTAGTAATAGTTTAATTACAAGGTTTACAGTCTCTAAAATGAAGCTATGATTGTTGTATTATTCACAGTAGTCATTATGGGGCAGGTCTAAGTACAACATTTACATAATTAGACGTGAACCTCGCACCGTTTGATAACATTTCTGTAATGATATGACACAAATATAATACCTGTAGCAGATAAACCTTAATTTATATAAAATAAAAAAAGGAATGACAAAGCTTTGTCTTTACAAACACTTCTACTACTACAGAGAGGTGAGAACTTTAAGTGATGTCAACCAAATAAGAACTCAGATTATGTGATTCCTGCTTTAGTATTATTGTTACCCTGGATTAAATTGAATGGTCTTAAAAAATGTTGCGTGTGATATCACGGCACGTCAGAATGCTTATTTGAAACATGCATAGATTAATTGTTAATGTAACAGCTTCTCCCCAGTATGAAACCTCATTATCTTCACATTTTCACCAAAGCATTTGCCACAAACTGGAGCAATTTTTGTATTTCTTTTAAACAAACTGTACAAGCAGCAGGCTTTCCCCCTGTATGAATACTCATGTTTTCAGATCATCATTTTAGCAAAACCTATGCCACAATCTGATCGACTAAAGGGCTTTCCCCCGTATGAGTCCTCATGTGTATTTTTACAGCACCACTTTGACTAAAGCCTTTACCACAAACTGTGCAAGCAAAGGGTTTTTCTCCTGTATGAGTCCTCATGTGTGATTTTAGAGCACCATTGTGAACACAGCCTTTACCACAAACTGTGCAAGCAAAGGGTTTTTCTCCTGTATGAGTCCTCATGTGTGTTTTCAGAGCACTACTGTGAACACAGCCTTTACCACAAACGTAGCAACTATAGGGCTTTTCCCCTGTATGAGTCATCATGTGTATTTTTAGATCACCACTTTGACTCCAGGCTTTACCACAAACGTTGCAACTAAAGGGCTTTTCCCCTGTATGAGTCCTCATGTGTATTTTTAGAGCATCACTGCGATTAAAGCCTTTACCACAAAGTTTGCAACTAAAGGGCTTTTCTCCTGTATGAGTCGTCATGTGTGTTTTTAGAACACTATTTAGAATAAAGCCTTTACCACAAAGTTTGCAACTAAAGGGCTTTTCCCCTGTATGAGTCATCATGTGTATTTTTAGAGCACCACTGTGAACACAGCCTTTACCACAAACTGTGCAAGCAAAGGGTTTTTCTCCTGTATGAGTCCTCATGTGTGTTTTCAGAGCACCACTGTGAACACAGCCTTTACCACAAACGTAGCAACTAAAGGGCTTTTCCCCTGTATGAGTCATCATGTGTGTTTTCAGGTGAGGCATTACACGAAAGCCTTTACCACAAAGTTTGCAAATAAAGGGCTTTTCCCCTGTATGAGTCCTCATGTGTATTTTTATAGCACTATTTCGACTAAAGCCTTTACCACAAAGTTTGCAACTAAAGGGCTTTTCTCCTGTATGAGTCCTCATGTGTGTTTTTAGAACTCCATTTACTCTAAAGCCTTTACCACAAACTTTGCAGCTATAGGGCTTTTCTCCTGTATGAGTCCTCATGTGTGTTTTTAGAACACCACTGCCAGTACAGCCTTTACCACAAACTGTGCAAGAAAATTCCCCTGTATGAGTCCTCATGTGTAATTTTAGAGCACCACTGTGACTCCAGGCTTTACCACAAACGTTGCAACTAAAGGGTTTTTCCCCTGTATGAGTCATCATGTGTATTCTTAGATCACCACTTTGACTCCAGGCTTTACCACAAACGTTGCAACTAAAGGGCTTTTCCCCTGTATGAGTCCTCATGTGTATTTTTAAAACATCACTGCGATTAAAGCCTTTACCACAAAGTTTGCAACTATAGGGCTTTTCTCCTGTATGAGTCGTCATGTGTGTTTTTAGAACACTATTTAGAATAAAGCCTTTACCACAAAGTTTGCAACCAAAGGGCTTTTCCCCTGTATGAGTCATCATGTGTATTTTTAGATCACCACTGCCAGTACAGCCTTTACCACAAACTGTGCAAGAAAATTCCCCTGTATGAGTCCTCATGTGTATTTTTAGAGCATCACTGCGAATAAAGCCTTTACCACAAACTTTGCAACTATAGGGCTTTTCTCCTGTATGAGTCATCATGTGTGATTTTAGAACACCAAAGCCAGTACAGCCTTTACCACAAACTGTGCAAGAAAATTCCCCTGTATGAGCCCTCATGTGTATTTTTAGATAATTATGACTAAAGCTTTTACCACAAAGTTTGCAGCTATAGGGCTTTTCTCCTGTATGAGTCCTCCTGTGTGCTTTTAGAGCATCACTGCGACTAAAGCCTTTACCACAAACTTTGCAGCTATAGGGCTTTTCAACTGTATGAGTCCTCATGTGTGTTTTTAGAGCATCACTGCGACCAAAGCCATGACCACAAACTTTGCAAGCAAAGGACTTTTCCCCTGTATGAACAACTGTGTGCCTCTTCAGACTAAGCTTGCAACTAAACATTTTGCCACACTCTGTACAACTAAAACCTTTCTTCCCCGTGTGGCTCTTCGTGGACTGAGTTTGTGTTGATGATGTCAGGTTCTGGGAGAGCTTGTGGCTTGAAGACGATGTTTGTTCTCCCACAGTTTGTGTCTTGTGTGAATCCAGTGTGATTACAGCCGACTGACCTTCCCTGGTCTCCTCCCTGTCGTCACTGTCTTCAGTGACGTCAGATTCAGAACAGTGTGGAGAGAGGAGCTGCTCATGTCTGGCTGCCTGTGATGTTACACACTCCTCTACACTAGCTTGTGTTTTCATGTGTTCAGTTGAGGTGCTGGCTACAGGATCTAGCGTTCTGTTTTCAACATCACCTTCACTTTTCACTGCTAGTAAGGTCATCGTTGATCCATCAGCCTCTTCTGGTTTTGGAAGTATCTCCATGTGTGGAGGTTGTGGTTCCTCCTGGACCAGACTGGAGCTCTTCTCCTGCAGGACGTCTAGGCAGAAAGAAAGAAACATTTAAGGTTTGAACTTTACATACCATGTTTTATAGCTTTGGTCATTTTGTCATTCATAACATACTATGCCATTTGCTGCAAACAGATAAAAGAGAAAGAGAGAGGGGGGGGGGGGGGGGGGGGTTAGAGGTCATAAGAAGAGCATGAGACGTACTGATGTCCAGGTGGTTTTCAGGTTCCTGTTTAACACTCCAAAACCTCTTCACCTTCAGGCTGGACTCTGCACACTGGACTGCAAAGAAGGAATAGAATAAGGACATCAATAATAATAATAATAAAAACTAGAACTGCACTCTGTCGAGTGCATACTTGCTTGTTACTTGCTTGTTGCTTGTTGCACACTAGTAGGCCATAAATGGCCAACTAGTGCGCAAGCAGAGCGCGCAAGTACTTTCGACCGCTGTAAACTGTCAAATCTCAGTATCTCTGTGAAGGAACGTTTGAAATGTCTAATTATTAGGTGTAACTATTTGCTACCTACCTACTTTATGCATATAAACACCTAGTATTATTAAGTATGGTTCAAGTTTCTATCTATATAAGAAATACAGTTTTATAGATGTAGATATATTCTGGATCCCTTTTTAGTTCTTTAAAGAAAAATAAATGATTGATATTGATTGATGAAAAAAAAGGTATATAAACTGAATTCAAATATGTTATACAGTATAATTATTCTATTATTTATTCTAAATTGTCAATTGTTTTAAATGTATTTCATCTTGGAATATAGTGATATTAATACTAAATCATGATCAGAGTAATAGGTGTCTCTAACTTCAATTTCTGTAATAATACTTTCACAGGGCTTTAATTGTTTAAAGCCTAATCTTGACATGAAGGTCTTTATATTTATATCTTTTTCAGTATAATGGTCTTCATTGAAATCTCCTATTATCATAATTGCAGAAGTCGGAGATGATAGATACTTTACCATGTTTTCGAGAAATGTGTTTAATTTCGAAAGGTCTGTTTTAGGTGATCTGTACATAAGAATGATATATAGATCTTACATGTATGCAATGCATACGTGTTCTACTTTTTTTTTAATTTTGAATTATTTTAATGGAAATATCTTCTTTTATAACAAACATAACTCCCCCACCTATATCATATTCTCTGTAAGTAACCACAGTATACCGCTAATCAACTAACAAATTACATATATATGTATATCTATGACTAGCTCTCAATGATGACGTAAGACATATGGTCATGTATGTAATCTGGTCCCAGCAAATCAGGCACAGATATATATGCAAATAAAACAGCAAATTCGTGCCTGGTTTGCTGGGACCAGATTACATAAATGACCATATGTCTTACGTCATCATTGGTAGCTAGTCATACATATGTATATGTAATTTGTAAGTTGATTAGCGGTATACTGTGGTTACTTTGCGCCAAAAACCATCCCAGCCAACCCGCCACTTTTGATGCGTATGCAAATAAAACAGCAAAATTGTGCCCGATTTGCTGGGACCAGATTACATAAATAACCATATGTCTTACGTCATCATTGAGAGCTAGTCATACATATACACACACCATGTACTCTGGTCCCAGCAAATAAGGCACAATTTTCTATTTTATTTTACAAATTACATATATATGTATGACTAGCTCTCAATGATGACGTAAGACATATGGTCATTTACCCGCCACTTTTGATGCGTATGCAAATAAAACAGCAAATTGTGCCTGATTTGCTGGGACCAGATTACATACATGACCATATTTCTTACGTCATCATTGAGAGCTAGTCATACATATGTATATGTAATTTGTAAGTTGATTAGCGGTATACTGTGGTTACTTTGCGCCAAAAACCGTCCCAGCCAACTCGCCACTTTTGATGCGTATGCAAATAAAACAGCTACATTTTGCCTGATTTGCTAGGACCAGATTACATAAATAACCATATGTCTTACGTCATCATTGAGAGCTAGTCATAGATATACACAACATGTACTCTGGTCCCAGCAAATCAGGCACAATTTGCTATTTTATTTTACAAATTACATATATATGTATATGTATGACTAGCTCTCAATGAGAAATATGGTCATTTATGTAATCTGGTCCCAGCAAACCAGGCACAAATTTGCTGTTTTATTTGCATACGCATCAAGTGGCGGGTTGGCTGGGACGGTGCACACAGACAGGGCGAAAGTATTACTTGCGCGCTCTGCTTGCGCAAGTAATAAGGACTTTAACACATTCCAGGACATGAATGCATGACAGCCAGAGCCAAATGCCCATCACTCATTGATTAATGATAGTTGGCACATGGGAATCTTAATAGCATCGCAGAATCGTGTACTTGGAGCTGTTGTAGGAGCTGCTCATGTCTGGTTGGTTGTGATGTTACACACTCCTCTACACTAGCTCATGTTTTCATGTGTTCAGTTGAGGTGCTGGCTACAGGATATAGCTTTCTGTTTTCAACATCACCTCCACTTTTCACTGCTAATGTCATCATTGACCCATCAGCCTCTTCTGGTTTTGGAAGTATCTCCTCATGTTCCTCTTTAATGTGTGGAGGTTGTGGTTCCTCCTGGAACAGACTGGAGCTCCTCTCCTGCAGGACGTCTAGGCAGAAAGAAAGATACAATGAGAGAAAACCATTAAAGTCACACATTTGTCAACAGGTGGAGCCCTGGTATAGCATAAGATGTATTTAAGCCAATACATTACAAGATCCCTGTGATCCCTATATAAATAAAATATACGTAGGCCTACTTACTTGTGTAGTTACGTGTGTAGTTTGGTGTTGTGTGTGTGTAACACACATCCCTGTAGTCACTACAGGGATGTGTGTAGTGTGTAGTTTGATGGCGTGTGTATTAACATACATACCGGCAGTGTGTAGTGTGATGTGTAGAGTCTCTATCTCGCTCTGGAAGAGGTAGAACATGGACGCCGCAGCAGCAGTGAGGCGCTCCAACACAAACACTCTGACATCAAGTTTCACACGACAAACATCAACACTTTGTTGTTTTTCTAAAACACTCAGTATCTCCTCTCCCACCGACGTCATGTGTGCATTTATCTTCAGCCGTACAGACTCCATTTGACAGGTTTTTTAGGAGACGGTTTCACCACGCGCTGTGTTCACGCCAGCATGAAAAAACTCACACTGGCGAAAAAACTAGCCTAACGTTTCTTCGTTGCCAAAAAAGGCACACTCTACTTCCGGAAGTTCTGGGTTCCGGATCAACGTGTTTCACGCATGCGCAATAATGGACCCAGGCACTGTTGCTTTAATGCCTTTCGCCCCCTGGTGGAGGAGATGTTTAACTGTCACTGAAAAATGATAAGACAGCTGGATACAGTTACTATTATATTATTAGTAGCCTACCACTACAGATTGTCAGGCACACGTGGAAAGGACGCAGGATGCAGACACAAAAGTCACTGAAACGGGTTTTAATCCACAAACTTCAAAACAGGCAAGGGGCAGGCCAAAAATCAAATCAGTAGAAGGCAACGGTCAAAATCCAAAGGCAGTCAGCGAGGGCAGAAGTATCGGCAAGGGCTTGGCAAAAATCGCGGTCTAGAAAAAGCAAACAGAAGTTAGTAGGACAAGGCTTGAATATGGCTTGGGTGCGTGGAAGGTCACAAGACAATCTGGCAAGGATTGCAGAGAGACTGAGACCGAGACTGAAATACATACTGTTATGATTGCAGGGGATTAGGGGATAGAATGCAGGTGGTTCAGTTCAGACACACCCACACTCCCACTCAGTGGGACATAAGATGACAGGTACGTGTAGACAATGCACAGGGTTGGAAAGAAGAATTAGCAGAGCCACGCCAGAAACGCTGTGAGTAGGAAGCTATGCTATGTATGTAACTGTATGTATGTCATTGTGTAGTATTATGCAATCTAAAATGTACTATGTAGCCTACAGTTATTACCATGTATCTTATTACTTTTCCTGATTGTTTTGTATGCATTTTATTTCATGCAGCACTTTGGAAACGTTGTGTTAATGAAATGTGCTATAATAATAATAAATGCATTGGATTAGATCAGATATAGTATTACTATTCCCTATAATAACACAAGCCCCTACAGGGCCCCTTTTCTCAACCATGGCACGCTTTGTAGGCCCTACAGTTGAAATTTATTTTTTATAGTTGTCTGATTGAAATGTCATGTTTTTGTGGTTTTTTTCATCATCTTTTTTAACCGAAATTGAATACAATCAAAAGCCAATGAAGGTCCCCAGGAGCCCTTTTCAGGGCCTCAAAACCCAGTACCCCCCCCCCCCGGCCCCCATTACAAAAGGTTGGAACTCGCCCTGGCAGAATGGCAGGATGGTTTATGTTATAGAGTGCATATGACTCGAGGCCATACAGTCACTCAAACGGTATGTAGAGTATGTAAAGCATACTGTAAACCAGGGGTGTCCAAAGTGTGGCCCGCGGGCCAAATGCGGCCCTGGGATAAATGTCATGCGGCCCGCAGCTTCATACCTCAATTGTATTATGAACGGCCCCGCCCGCCCAACAGTACAGTATTTATTTATTTTTATCCCGTGATTTTGTAACCCATTTTTCACCCGTGTGTCAATTATTTAATGTGATCCTTGGCTCTACACAGCCTCCACCAACCTAGTCCCCATATATGGGGGACAAGGGGAGAGCAACGGACTTGAACTCATGCTTCCTTCATGCCTGAGTGTCCAAGTTGCTCCTTTACACCTGACAGGGGGTAGTTTCCCTGGTTGGACGTAGTGCGTGGAAGGAACCAGTTCCTTTCCCCTCCATCAGGCACCCCGGCTGGCTAGGGGGAGGCATTCAAGTTTTTTAACCTGGGCATTTCCCAGAATATAATTTTCAAGTGTTCCTTGTTCCTTCTTCCTTGTATTATTATTTTTACGTTGCTCCTCTGGTTACATTTGGTAATGTGACATATGGCTGAAAAAAGGCTGAGAGACACTTTTTGTTCATAGCACACACCCGATAAAAGACCATTGATTTGAAATATTGACGATGATATGATGAGTTCAATAGAATCATTTAAATGCGATGCACATGTATATGTGACTTTGTTATAGACTAGTCCGACGCTACATTATGTGACTTTGTTATAGACTAGTCCGACGCTACATTATGTCAGGAGATATAGTTGGTTGGCTTGGGTGTTTTAATATTTTCTAATATGGCCCCCTTTGAAAAAAGTTTGGACACCCCTGCTGTAAACTAAAGTGTATACCAGGGGTTCTCTTCTCAACGTTTTGGGCCGGGGACCCCCGGAAATGCTTTGACCATGCATCGCGACCCACACCCCCCCCCCCCCCCCCCCCTCCCCACCACCAACACAAACTGTCACTGACTGCAAAAATAACCTTAATACTAGAGAAAATATATCATAAATGAATACTGAAACCAGAAACCAAAAAATATATATTTTTTTCTTTTCTTTTTTTATAATTTGGGGACCCCCCCCAAAATAATTTGGCGACCCTCCGAGTCGCGACCCACGGGTTGAGAACCGCTGGTGTTTATCCCATGTGTCAGTTGAAGCAACAATAGTGTGTCATTAGGTAGTGTCACACACACGCAGAGACAGGCAGGCAGAGACGTGATCATTGTCCCACCATTGTACTAAGAACAGACATACTTATTGCCCTGACGCCTATATATGGTATAGGCCTGAGGCATACCATACCGGCTCTGCAGCATACCATGTCAACAATTAAATAAATTAAGAGTGACCTTAAAACATGAGTTCCGTGAGTGCTGGTTTTCTCTTTTTGAGAAATGTCTGTTTAAGTTATTTACCCGACCGCGCACGCAGATAAGAATGCTCAAGAAGTTTGAGACAGTTTGGAGTTGTGCGGGCTATATAAAAGAATGCTGAATTAACTATAGCTTAATATATTGGTAACTCTGACTGCACAATAGCCTCCCATTTAACCTCCTTGTATAGGCCTATATTTATTAACCCACAATCGAATGTTATTCCATTTAATTCACTTGCACAATGGGACAGTAGTGTTTTCATATAGACCTACATTTACCTTGCCGACATCACTTCGCGTCTGAAATTTAATTGAATAATATTTAGACTGCTGGACAGCTGACAGTATAGGCTCTCTTCACTCTTAAAAAAAAATATAGGATTAGATCAGATATAGTATTCCCAAATAACACAAGCCTGTATACAGCGCTCCTCCTTGACACGCTTTGTACAGTTGACATTTCTTTTATAAGAATGCTAGTATTGTTGGCCTATACTCTTTTTGTTAAAGATAGCCTTTTTGCATTTGCCTTTGGATTACCCTCACATATCCATGGGAGAATTGATGTACAAATATTACTGTTTAACATAAATTGCATTGAATAGAATCAGCGTTTCAGTGGAATAACTTTAAAAGTCGAAAACGTCGAAAACATGGTTGTTACGGTCTATTAGATGGTTGCTATATATAGGGTGAAACAAATACAGTACATTTAACTTACTTTGATTACTTTTAAGTAGCCTACTTTTATGTGTTACTTTTTAACTCAGACTTTACTAGACTGCTAAAAAACTTTCAATTTTAGACAATGTGGAAAAACCCCCAGTCCGCCTCGGTAGCAAGATGTGCACATGCACGCACTACAGTGGGGGGGACACGCAACGGGCCAACAGCACACACACCAAGGCCCACCCCTGCTCGAACATGATTGGCGGAAGGCCCCTCTCATCCTGATTGGATGAAGACTTGGCCACCTAGCCAAAAACTAAACCTACGGTTTTTTGACCCCAGGGGCTCACTGGGGACAGGGAGGAACTCCTTATATGGTCAGCACAAAAAAAAAGAAGTGATATTTGAATTAAGTGAAATCACTGAATATACCTTTAAGTAGCATCTGACGTGTCAAACTAGGGGGTTTTCATGATTCTGAATCCATTGCAACTGTAGCATTGCGCGGAAGCGGGGATTGAACCCGGGGCTCCCACTCGCCAGCGGCCAGACCAACGAACGCGTAACCTACCGTGCCAACAGGGCTGAGCCCGATTGGCAGGGCTGTTGCGGGCTGGGTCCTGGCCGGGGGGGGGCTACACACAATCATTAGTTTTGCATGAAAAAAACACTCATTGGGCTTAAAACGGCCATAGCCATCATCACATTCGGGCACATTTGGGCAAGTGGCTAATGCCTCATCTATTGCCGATTGATCTAGAATCCCACGACAATAGAGGCAATAGCCTGGAGAGACGACCACAGTTTCATATCATTCTGTCTTCCTCCCACAGTCTCAGTGCAACAGAGATGTTACGGAAGGATTTCCTGGTTCTGGTGGCTGTCGGCGTCCTGCTGATATGGTGAGTGAGCACACTGACCACACTGTGCACTCCTGCAATGAACAACTTGTCCTTCACAGTCATACTAAAACTATGACAAAACTGGAAACTCATATATACTCATAAGTTTTGTGGTTGCACTCGGGTGTTTGCACTCTGAAAATAGCAGATCTGCAAGCTCACAATGCAACCAAGTATAAAATCCAAGCATTACGACGACAAAATACATTTCCAGCTGCATATTTAGTCAACTACAATCACATGATATTTAGTCGACTAAAACTAGACTCAAACTAAAACATTCCATTATGACTAAAATTGTATTCAAGACTAAATCAAACATGGCTTTCTTAATTTGGTAATATCAAATATACAAACAGAGCTACTGCCTTTAAACACAATCTTCAATCTGAGGTTTTTATGCTGTTTAAATACTCTTGCTGCTATTTGTCCCAAAGTGACTGCAAACTCAAAAAAGATCTATACCCTGTATAACATAGCAGGGGCAAGGTGGCACAGTCGGTAGTGCTGTCGCCTCACAGCTAGAAGGTCCTGGGTTTGATTCCCACTGGGGCCGTGATCTCTCCTCCGTGTCATCAGCACCCATATACCCAAGGCGGGGTTGGTGAAAGGGCCCTTCTTTCTGGAGTTTGCATGTTCTCCCCGTGTCCCCTAGGGTAGGTATACCCTCACATGTTCTCCCCGTGTCCCCTAGGGTAGGTATACCCTCACAAAAACGTGCAGTAATCCTGGTCTCTAAACTACCCCCCCCCCCCCTGGCGCCTGATGGAGGGGAAAGGAACTGGTCGGAATAACGTGTTCCTTCCACGCGCTACGTACGGCCGGCAAACTCCCCCATGTCAGGTGAAAAGAAGCAGCTTGGACTCCTCATCATGCACAGAAGGAAGCATGAGGTCAGTCCGCTGCCCTCCCAGGTTGGCAGAGGAAGTGTAGCGCCCAGGATTACATTAGATAATTGACACTGGGTGAAAAAATGGGTTGCAGAATCGTGGGATAAAAAAAAATCTATAAAAAAAGTGGTGTGCAAAGTTTGCGGAACTTTTCGAGTACGTTTAGCGCCTCAAAAACGTGATTTGTTGTGGATAAAATAATGCGTATAATAATCATTGCGATTTCAAATGGGCTTCGCACTACTGTGCAGTGCCCAGGCCCGACCGTCACCCCAATAAAACATTATTGCCCACGAAGGGATATTTGTGTTCAGTCTGTTCAAAAACAAACAATAAAAAAACAACACATAACCATAAAGCACAAAACAACACAGCCTATCACCTGGCAGACATTTATTATAAGTCAATGAATTACCTGTAAATGCTCTCCCTCCAGGACTATGTTTGCAGCCTACGGCCTATCTCACCTAACTCACCATCCCTACCGGACGCCCAAACAGACCAACGTGCTTTTCTTGAAGACCCACAAGACGGGCAGCAGCACCGTGCAGAACCTGATGTTCCGCTTTGCCGAGCGCCACAACCTGACCGTGGCGTTCCCCAAAAAGGAATGTGGTGGCTACACATTCTGCTATCCACGCTCCTTCAACACCAAATTCGTCCACCCATCAGGCACCCTGCCAGCCAACATCCTCGCCAACCACATGCGCTTCAACCATGCCGAGGTGCTGAACTTTTAAACTTTTAAACTGTGCTTTCAATGAAAAATGACGCATGCAAGCAAGCGTGCACGCAGGCATATATATACCTTTGACATTTGGAACCATTTTCATTATTTTTGAGTTTGTATCAGTCGAAGATACAAACATTGTTGTCCATTGTAGACTTTGTCCGGCCAACAAATCGCTTTGAAGCATAATAGTCTGGCAGCTTTCCAAGCATTTGTGCATGAGCGTTTTGCACAGAATACACAAATATGATGAGGTCAGCACATTTAGGCACATTTGGGCAAGTGGCTAAGGGACTGTTTGTTGTGCAAAACGAATGCTTGGAATGGATTCAGAATCATGAAAAACACCCTATATGACACGTACGTCAATGACCTTTTGATGGTATACGGTCACATACTGTATAATCCAGCAGGTGGATTCATGAATGAATGTATGTATATAGACTTGTATAATACTTTTAGGCCAATAAAAAATACCAGGGTGGGGTTATTATGCATTCCCCATTTTCATTTTCCCAACTTGCATCATTCCCAAGTGGTAGACCGGCGGTGCCTGACAGGCACATGTCTATAGTTTTATATGTCTAATGTCAGGATTGCTTCTCTTGTCTAATCTTATTATAGTGATATTTTCTGTGTTAGGTGCACAGTGGCAGGCAAACTTTGTGTTGTCTAAACATCTGTGGTTCAGTGTTGACTGCGACAGCAAATGTAGATTTTAGTTTTAGTCATAGTCTTTTGAATAGTTTCCATTTAGTTGTATTCACACTTTAGTCACGTGGAATGTTTTAGTGTTAGTCTAGTTTTAGTCGACTAATCTACACGTTTACACACTGCAACACGATGTGAGCTTGTAGATCTGCAATTGTCAGCATGCAACCAAGTACACTAGTCCCTTCCTATAATATCTTAGCCTAGTTTTTATTTCTTGGCGAAATTGTCAATATATTTAGTCTTAGTTTGAGTCATTATAGCTTAGTTTTCATTTCATTAGTTTTCATCGGTGAAAAAAGGTAGACGAGCATTTGTCTTCATAATGAGTCGACAACATCAACACTGCTGTGGTTTTACTGTATATATGATAATGAAACGTATTGTAATCAACACTGCTGTGGTTTTACTGTATATATGATAATAAAACGTGTTGTATGTTTTACTGTATGTTGCAGGTGCGCAGGCTCATGCCGAACCACATATACATCACCATCCTCCGAGAGCCAGCGTCCATGTTCGAGTCCATGTTCTCATATTTCAAAGAGACGTGTGAGATCTTCAAGAAGTCTCCCTCCCTGAAGGCCTTCATGAAGCACCCGCAGCGGTACTACCAGCCCAACGAACCCAACAAGGGCGTGGTCGCCCGCAACTGCCTGACCTTCGACCTGGGCGGCGACAAGGACCGGCCGGCGACGGACGCGGCGTACGTCAGCGACTTGGTGGCGGCGGTGGAGCGCTCCTTCTCCCTGGTGATGATCGCCGAGCACTTCGACGAGTCGCTGGTCCTGCTCCGCCGCCTGCTGTCCTGGGACCTGGACGACGTCCTGTACGTCAGGCAGAACATGCGCGCGGCCGGCGGCACCGCGCGGCGCACGAGCCTCGCCACCGCGCGGCGCACGAGCCTCGCCGACGCGCCGGGCCTCGCTGCCAAGATGCGCGCCTGGAACTCCCTGGACGTGCAGCTCTACGACCACTTCAACGCCTCGCTGTGGCGGAAGCTGGCGGCCCTCGGCCCGGCCTCGGTGTTGGCGGAGGAGCTCCGCCTCCTGCGGCGGGCCCAGGAGAGGCTGATGCGGAGCTGCTTCGGAGGAGAGCTGCAGCTCCGCTCGGCTAAGCAGATCCAGGACGCCGCGCTGCGGCCCTACCTGCCCGACAGCAGCGTGGACATCGTGGGCTACGACCTGCCGGACAGCGTCAAACGGAAGCTCCCCAAGCTCTGCCTCAGGCTGATCACGCCGGCGTTGCCATATTTAGATCTTCTCCGGGACCGTGAAACCAGTGGTGGAAAAACGTAACATGTCAAAAAAAGTACATTCACTTAAGTACTGTACTTGAGTACAATTCTGAGGTATTTGTACTTTTAAGTAAGTTTTTAATTCCCAGTACTTTTGCTTCTACTCCGCTAGGCCTACATCTCAGAGGCAAATATTATACTTTTACTCCACTTTTTTTACGGGTTAGGTTGAAAACTTAGATAATTAGCTGATCCGTGGGCTTGTAGCTCAGCTCTTTTCCAACTAGGCATTTTAAACATTTAACACAGTGAAACATGAACTGTTCACATTTTTAGTTAGTATTTTAAATTCTTAAAGTAAATCATTTTTTTAACTTTGTCTTATTTTGTACAGTTATACTTTTGAAACACAAAAGAAAGCTTCCAGTCATAAACATGAAATACTGCAATGTGGTCCTTCTCCAATCCAAACTGTAGCAGTTACTAAATACATTATACATTAGCCCATTAAAGCCAGATTTTAAACACATTAAGCAGTATTTACAAATATCACTGATTAAGACAAAATAATATCACCGACCGTTGGCGTCTTTGGACTTGGAACATGCCGAGTAGATCTTGTAGATCTTCTATCTGGTGTGTAGTTTGTTTGAATGCTCCCACCAGCCGTTCCAGCTCAGCCAAACGAGCAGCCATCTTGCTGTCTTTGTACTATGGATTGTACTATGTTTTTGTATGGACGTGGTGTTAGGTGCCTGCACATATGCACACATGGCATCAACGCATGGTGTTGTGTGCAGGCGCCCTACACTCTGTCTTTCGTTTTCTTTTCTTTTATCCCCCTGTTCCCCTCACTGTATATATATTTTTTTCCCTTTTCGCTTCCTATATGATGAATTCCTGTTCTGTTCTTTAACTACATAGAAGTGTCTATTTGTTTGTCTCTAAATGTTTTGATGAATTGAACAATGTGGACCCTGTTGTAAACAAGTGTAAGGCTTAATTGGGTCGTCCACTCACAGTTAACAGTCTTTGTATTGAGTTTGTGCTTGAAATGTACTGTAATTCTGCAAACTGTTAATAAAGATTTCAATCAATCAATCAATGGTGCACTATGGGAGATGTAGTTACTAGAGTGTGATGTTGGAAGATGCCTATAGCAAACTCTCCACTTCTGAGTTTCGACCAAACAGCAATTATTTGAAAACTTTAGGGCCTGTCAAAGTAAATTTGTTTCCTCAGTCACTGCTATAACTACAGTATCCTATCAATCTATCCATCTATCTATCTATAAATGAAGAAGACTATAGCTACTATAATTATTAACAAACAATGCAATAAGGAGCCCCAATAAAACATCTGAAAGAACAATTCAATTTTAAGTGATGACATTACCTGTCTAAGCAAACATTTTCATCTGCAAATTTGCTATAGGCCTATCTGCCGTTGTAATTACTACAAGCCATGCTTTATGCAGGCCTACTTTCAGCAATCAAACTCAAGACAATTAACTCAGTTTATTCTTGTTTATTGAAGTTGAAGTTGATAATAGGCCTACATACTCCATGCATGTATAATCAATTTAAAAGGGAGAAATAATAACCCAACAGAAAAAGGCTCAGCTCAAAACATCTAAAAAAATACTTGAAATGCATGTTTCCAGACGCTTGGCATCTTAGACTTTGCTTTAACCAGTTTGTCAACATCAGGGGCCAGTTTCTGAGCAGTTTCATAATGTCATTTGATGTGTGTCAACTGTTGCTCATGGATATGTGTCATGCCAAACATACTGAGGAAACCTCTTTTCAATTCTATATCATATTATGAAAACTATTCTCACTTTCCATGTGAGAGTTTGTCCATGTATCTGCATGTTGTCATTTCCATTAGCGACATTTACAGACAGCAAAGTGGTGAAATGATTTAGCAGCAGTTAATTGTCCTTTCTTCTGAGCCTATAATGACATTGTTGTATTCTCGTAGAGAAATAAGTGCACGCAGACAAGTCAGCTTCATACCCATGTGTTCACTTCTTTACTTCCTCTTTCATCTCCTTTGACCTCATGACATCATCAATACAATACCATTCACCTTTTCACATTATAGGGCCCCCTATAGTCTACCTTAGTGCATTGCACTTTCAGACCATACACAGTATATCACAGACATGCCCAAAAATAGGATGTCAGGATTAAATTAGTTAGCTAAAAGTTACCCAACTTACCCATGCAAGACTGGGAAGTTATCCACTGTATTGGCAGGAGGCCGCATTATATGTGGCACGTAATGCAATGGTCCAAGTATATATTCCATGTTTGGGATTTCAATAAATGAGTCTTATACAGTAAGTACAGTTGCAGTCCGAGAAAGGCACACTTCGCTGCAAAGCTGAATGGGTGTGCAGTATACGTCATATTAGGTTATTGCAGATGGCCTTTCAGGACAGGACAGTGTTACTTGGGGACATGAGGAGACAGGACGTTCTACAAGCTAAACTAGTTTTGTGTTAGTCAACGTAGCGTGAATAGGTGTCAGTTAAGGTGTGGTGCTGTCCTCAAAGTTGATAGGTTTCATAGTTATAGTCTGCTGAGGCATGCAGCTTTAAACAAAACAGCACAGTAGCACTGGTACATTATCTGAACTCATCTGCTCCTCCTATACAGTGCGTGTCAATCACATTAATTATCCCCGACACTGCAGGAATGTCCCTTCTTCGCTTCAATGATGTTTTTCATACCAATACCATACCTAGTATAAACATACGCAGCACACTGTCAGCACGCACAACAACCACATACCAGGGTGGGGTTGTTATGCATTCCCCATTTACATTTTCTTTGGGGATTGTAGGAGCCGTAATATGTTGCTTTCTAATGTGCTATTATTATTGACGTAAGGTATATGTCACTTTAATGGGCACTGCCTAGGTAGTGGGCGTGTCACGGGGGCTGGGGCGCTGCCACTCTAGATTTCATGGCGTTACCTGTCACTTGGGTGAGGGAAGTTTGATAGAGAGAGGAGGTGAGCAGTGGGAGAAGACATTTCTGTTGACCGTATAAAACGCACCAGCTATCACCAGTAACAACCACGTTCAGTTATAGCTAAAGCCTGGGAACTGTTGTAACTTCGTGTGGTGACAAGAATAAACGGTAAAACTTACAGCTGGAATGGACCTGAATTCATTGCGTGCGCGTCATACAAGCGTCTCTTTACCCTCATGTTTAGCTCCTCGCGGCGGCCTGTAAACCGCCGCTACAGGGATTATTGGTTGTTGTTCGTGCTGGTTATTGTTGTGGACCACAACCATAAACTAGTCCCTTAATTCCAAACGTTTTAGTCTAGTTTTTATTTGTTCCATTTAGTTTTCCATTTAGACACCCTGGCCCCAGAATATGTCTGGGACAGTTTATCAATTATCCATTTATTTTTTTTAACTTTAACTGCCATCAAAATATGAAGGAAGTTAATGTCAGCATTCTGTCTAAAGCTAAATAATCTATATAATATATATAAGTTAATGTCAGCATTCTGTCTAAAGCTAAATAATCTATATAATATATAAGCTAATGTCAGCATTCTGTCTGAAGCTAAATAATCTATATAATATATAAGTTAATGTCAGCATTCTGTCTAAAGCTAAATAATCTATATAATATATAAGCTAATGTCAGCATTCTGTCTAAAGCTAAATAATCTATATAATATATGAGTTAATGTCAGCATTCTGTCTAAAGCTAAATAATCTATATAATATATAAGTTAATGTCAGCATTCTGTCTAAAGCTAAATAATCTATATAATATATAAGTTAATGTCAGCATTCTGTCTAAAGCTAAATAATCTATATAATATATAAGCTAATGTCAGCATTCTGTCTAAAGCTAAATAATCTATATAATATATAAGCTAATGTCAGCATTCTGTCTAAAGCTAAATAATCTATATAATATATAAGTTAATGTCAGCATTCTGTCTAAAGCTAAATAATCTATATAATATATAAGCTAATGTCAGCATTCTGTCTAAAGCTAAATAATCTATATAATATATAAGCTAATGTCAGCATTCTGTCTAAAGCTAAATAATCTATATAATATATAAGTTAATGTCAGCATTCTGTCTAAAGCTAAATAATCTATATAATATATAAGCTAATGTCAGCATTCTGTCTAAAGCTAAATAATCTATATAATATATAAATTAATGTCAGCATTCTGTCTAAATCTAAATAATCTATATAATATATAAGCTAATGTCAGCATTCTGTCTAAAGCTAAATAATCTATATAATATATAAACTAATGTCAGCATTCTGTCTAAAGCTAAATAATCTATATAATATATAAGCTAATGTCAGCATTCTGTCTAAAGCTAAATAATCTATATAATATATAAGCTAATGTCAGCATTCTGTCTAAAGCTAAATAATCTATATAATATATAAGCTAATGTCAGCATTCTGTCTAAAGCTAAATAATCTATATAATATATAAGCTAATGTCAGCATTCTGTCTAAAGCTAAATAATCTATATAATATATAAGCTAATGTCAGCATTCTGTCTAAAGCTAAATAATCTATATAATATATAAGCTAATGTCAGCATTCTGTCTAAAGCTAAATAATCTATATAATATATAAGCTAATGTCAGCATTCTGTCTAAAGCTAAATAATCTATATAATATATAAGCTAATGTCAGCATTCTGTCTAAAGCTAAATAATCTATATAATATATAAGTTAATGTCAGCATTCTGTCTAAAGCTAAATAATCTATATAATATATAAGCTAATGTCAGCATTCTGTCTGAAGATAGTATAATCCGCCCCGCGTTCTTTCCTTCGACCTCGCAAAGCTAGCAACTATCTCACCCTGCTGTTCGTGCGTGGGTGCGTGCGTGGGTGCTGCTGTTCGTGCGTGGGTGCGTGCGTGGGTGCGTGCGTGCGTGGGTGTGTGTGTGCCACATACATGAAGCCTATAGCGTCCTTATTCCTGGCGTGTCATAATAGGCGAACATTCAAAGAAAATATAGCCAAACGATTTGGGCCAACATAGCAGATCTACAAGCTCAAAAGTAGTCATAACTCGACACACTTTGAGCTTGCACACACACAGGGAGACTACTATGGGAGCCGAGTCAGAACACTGTAAAGTTATAGATATATACTTTATTAATTCTCTCTGGTAAAATAAAAATTACAAAATAATTTCAACCTCGAAACGGCACTTCCCTTGTTCATAGTAATCGTTATTTTAAACCATATTGGCAATACATGGATCATAATCATCATGACGAATGAGAAGAATACTATTATACTTTAATGATAATAATGATACTAATAATATAATAGATAAGAGCTCTAAAGTGTGTTGAATCGTATAACAGTAGAAAAAAGACTCAGTAGGTTAACGGCATACTGTACAAGCAATATTCCAAGTGGTTGAGAAACGTGTTATGCTCCTCCTCGGCCACAGGGTGGCAGTGTAAGACAGTTTTCTTTTTCAAAACGGTTCTCCTTTTGAACCTGTCTGGAGAGCTGATAGTATCTTGTCTGCTATAGTCAGTTGTTCTCCATTGTCTGCTAGTCAGTTGTTCTCCATGGCATCAGTAGAGTTTAGTCTGCTAGTCAGTTGTTCTCCATTGTCTGCTAGTCAGTTGTTCTCCATGGCATCAGTAGAGTTCAGTCTGCTAGTCAGTTGTTCTCCATGGCATCAGTAGAGTTTAGTCTGCTAGTCAGTTGTTCTCCATGGCATCAGTAGAGTTCAGTCTGCTAGTCAGTTGTTCTCCATGGCATCAGTAGAGTTCAGTCTGCTAGTCAGTTGTTCTCCATGGCATCAGTAGAGTTTAGTCTGCTAGTCAGTTGTTCTCCATGGCATCAGTAGAGTTCAGTCTGCTAGTCAGTTGTTCTCCATGGCATCAGTAGAGTTCAGTCTGCTAGTCAGTTGTTCTCCATGGCATCAGTAGAGTTCAGTCTGCTAGTCAGTTGTTCTCCATGGCATCAGTAGAGTTTAGTCTGCTAGTCAGTTGTTCTCCATTGTCTGCTAGTCAGTTGTTCTCCATGGCATCAGTAGCGTTTAGTCTGCTAGTCAGTTGTTCTCCATGGCATCAGTAGAGTTTAGTCTGCTAGTCAGTTGTTCTCCATGGCATCAGTAGAGTTTAGTCTGCTAGTCAGTTGTTCTCCATTGTCTGCTAGTCAGTTGTTCTCCATGGCATCAGTAGCGTTTAGTCTGCTAGTCAGTTGTTCTCCATGGCATCAGTAGAGTTTAGTCTGCTAGTCAGTTGTTCTCCATGGCATCAGTAGAGTTTAGTCTGCTAGTCTGTTGTTCTCCATGGCATCAGTAGAGTTTAGTCCATGACGTACAAGTACAACCAAGCTGTTGCATGTCGGGGCGTCAAGTGGGTCGTCTGTTGTCATTCGGCCGTTCGTTCGTCTGTCATTAGTCAGTTGTCGTTCGTCTCGCGTTGGTCTTGTCTATGAGTTTGTGTATGTATAGTGCGTCTGTCGTTTGGTGTGTGTAGTTCTCCTGTCGTCTGTAGATTGTCTGTGGTTGGTACAGTGAGATAAAGCTGTTCCTTAAGTTCATGGCCATTCCTCCTTTGTTTTCAGGTGGTTCTGTGTGTGGGCGTCTCAGCACAAACGGTAGAGGGTACATTGTAGTGAGGCCCAGTTCTACAAACGGTAGAGGGTACAGTGTAGTGAGGCCCAGTTCTACAAACGGTAGAGGGTACAGTAGTGTAGGCCTACAGTGAGGTCCAGTTCTTTCACCTACAGTACACACAACGCTGTCCCAGTCCAGTATACTGTTGAGTTTCTCTTTTAATTAATGTCTTTATTTAATCATTGTTTCATAATCACAGTTATTCACCTCGGAAATATGATCAGGATACCTGCAGCAACAGTCCCACATATCACTCACTCACTCAGTGTTTTTAAGAGAGAGCACTTTGGTTGTCAAGGTGTGTGCAGTGTGTGGGCGTGTGTGCGTGTGCGTGTGTGCGTGTGCGTGTGTGCGTACGCGTACGTGCGCGTGCGTGCGCGTGCATACATTCATGGTTGTTCTGGGACCGTGGGCTGAGTTATACTTCCTCGTAAGACGGTGTCGCATGGAGAACTTGGCTACCGTACAAGCGCACTTATACGCGTCGCCGATTCGACGCATCGAGCGCTTAACCCATTCTGACCCGAGATCAGATTCATACGAGGTTTCCACTGGACACACACTGGTCTGATTAACCCATTCTGACCTGAGATCAGATTCAAAAAAATGTCAGTCGCTTTTTTTCCCCGATTTTTCAAAAATAGAAGACCTACAAGCTCGTAGCGCGCCACTCGGTGGCGCGCTATGAGCTTGTAGATCTGCTATTTTTCAATAGCTAAAGCATAACATGATGCTAACACCAAAATGGGTTCCCGTTCAGAATGGGTTAATTGCCACCGATGCCAATTATTGTCGCCGCACGACACCACCGTACGACAGATTATAAATTAGGCTTTCATAATATGGCAGTAATAATATATTATTTTTCCCTTTTTTTTTCTCTCCAAGTGGTACAGCAGTATATAGTTATAGAAAATGAATCATTTCAGAATCAGTTCGTTTTAATCAGTCATAATATGTGGACATTTTAAAACTCTTCACGGTTGATCTGACCTCACAGCACGGCACTCGAGAGCTAAAGCTGCGTCCCGTGAGTGTGTTCTGAGTGTGAATAATAAAACAGTCTGTGTGTTGGAGTAGGACAGCAGGTCCATGCAGTGGTTTTCAAACTGGGGCCTCCTGGAGAAGGAGAGGGAAATGAAGAATAGATAAATGAGCTATGTTTCTTTTTTTGAGTGGTGCAAACACTCAACACAGCAATGTCACTATATGTCCATCCCTATATGTATGTTTAGAGTACCAACAGGGTACTCTAAACTGTTGCACCACTCACTTCAGACTGGTCTGATTTTATTACATTACATTTCAATTCAAATTCAATTAACGTATGATGTCGGCAGCTTAATAAAACATTAATTCAAGGCTCACAAGGCGATGCATCGTGAGCTTGTAGATCGGCTGTTTTCAAAAGATTCGTCTACATTGAAATGAGACATTGCATGAAGAGTGCTTTATGTTTTGCACTTTTACTCAGGTGCATTTTCAATTCCGGACTTTTACTTGTAACAGAGTACTTGTAACAGAGTACTCGCAGTACTAGTGACGCTTTCGCTCAAGTACAAAATGTGAGTACTTTTTCCACCACTGATTTCAAAGGCCCCACAACTCTCCGATCTACAGACCTGTAAAAGGGTCCATTTTGGAACCCCCTGAGGGTCCCTGGACTGGACCCCACTTTGAAGAACCACAGGTCAAAATTAAAGGAACATTCAGTGATTTGGAAACCCCCCGGTCCGCCCCGGTAACAAGATGTGCACAATCATGCACTCACGCTACAGTGCATGGGGAGACACGCAAGAGGCCAACAGCACGCGCAACAAGACCCGCCTCGATCATGATTGGAGGAAGGCCCCCCCTCTCTTTCTTGATTGGATGAAGGATGGGCCCTCTAGCCAAAAACGAAACCTAAGCTTTTTTTTTAACTGGGGACAGGGAGTAACTCCTTATATTGTCAGCACACATTATATAGGATTTAGGGAGGATTATCAACAAAAAAAAAAGAAAAGAAAAGTGATATTTTAATTAAGTGAAATCACTGAAGATACCTTTAAATCGCAAGGTTTGTTTTCACACTTTTTAGTTGTTTCCTCTCAGTGTGGTTGTTAAAGCACTTTGTAAAGTTTGTTTTACTAAAAAATGTCTCATATAAATAGATTGTATTATTTGCTACAGTTTGTGTTTGAGTGAGAATGAGCTTATTCGTTTTGTCGACGATCGAACGTTTTCACTGTTTTTTTCCTTCTTTTTTTTTGTTGCCATACCTTAGTAGGTCCTGTACAATATGAAAGAGATTGATTAAATATGGATTAAACCCTGCATGCACTGATCCTGAATTATGACTGCATACAGCTAACTGTGTTGAAAGTTCGGCAGTATCAACAATCTATGATGATGTGCATTCACGCCAAAACACCGGAGATCGGCGTTTACTTAGGCGGCGTCACTCTTACTCGCATCGCGTTCGCATTCGTAAGCTTGAAGAACGCTCGCGGTCGACAAGGTTCGACGCAGTCACACAACGAGCGAGTGTCGTTACCAGCTGTGATACCGTCTCAGCTTTATAGGCTATTTAAAAAGGTCTTAAAAGTAACGTCGAATTCACACTAATAGCAGCCACAGCCATTTTCAACCGCTACGGACATGACATCTAACCTCTTTGAATTTCTCTTCCCTTTTCCTGAACATTTCTTTAACCCATTCTGACCTGAGATCAGATTCATACGAGGTTTCCACTGGACACACACTGGTCTGATGAACCCATTCTGACCTGAGATCAGATTCTAAAAATGTCAGTCGCTCTTTGATTTTTCAAAAATAGCAGACCTACAAGCTCGCTATGAGCTTGTAGATCTGCTATTTTTCAATAGCTATAAAGCATAACATGATGCCGACACCAAAATGGGTTCCCGGTCAGAATGGGTTAAAAGATTCCCCCCACCCCTTTTGTCACGCCTGATTTGCCTGGTATGAAAATAGACCAATTAGCTCCTGGCACCATTTCACGCGTGGCAGACCCCCCCGCTGTGTGTGCGTGACAAACGCTTGGGACAATTCACTGATGTTTCACTGGAGCGCCAACGGCAGGCTCTCTGAGACACACCCCATATTCGTCTCTGGCAGTTTGTTTGTAAACGCCTGTATAAGTCATAGGCAGGGGTGCAACATAACGTTTTTGGGCTATGTCTCAGAGGAGAACCTGGAGATGTTGCTTGACGTCTCTGGTGATGACCAAAACACAAAATAATAAGGAGGAATTCCCCTTTAGGCTAGTGGTTAAGATGTTGGCTTTCCACGCGGGAGACCCGGGTTCGAATCCCGGGCGTGAACACATACAGTACTCCGTTTCTAGAGCCAAATTCCAATACCCAAAATGTCGGCCCCTCGCACTCGGTCACTCAGGCATGGCAGTGTTACAGTGAACTTGGTGACCATCTTGTGAACTTCACAAAACTTACATGGAGGTCTTTGAAACGTGGCCTAAATACCACTATAGGTTAGACTGCTAATAAATAAATAGTGATGTACGTTTGGACACTGACGGATGTCTACACGATTGTCACCTATTTCAGCAGGTCACCAATTTCACCGTAACACCGCCATGCTGGAGTGAGCGAGTGTGAGTGAGCGAGTGTCCGAGATGTTGGGTATTGGAATTCAGCGTATCCGTCCCAAGTGGTGTCAAGTGTGCGGAAGTGCCGAAGGGACTTTTCCGACGTTTTAAGGGTTTCCATCGGACAGAGTGGGATATAGGTGACACAGGATGATGACTTCATCGGGAAAAACAACATCCGTCGCACTTGGCATGGAATGGGTTCTGGCGGCAGTGTGTGTGTGTGTGTGTCAGTGTGCAGTGCACGGAGTGCTTGGCAGTATATTAAGCGAAATAGTGTCTCCTACTGGACACCTATAGTGCATCGACGTTGTGTAGTGTAGAATAAAGTGGGCCTTGCTTTGGAAAGAGGGTGAATTCAATGCGCGCGCACGTGTGCGGGTATGTGCGTGCGTGTGTGTGTGTGTGTGTGTGTGTGTGTGTGTGTGTGTGTGTGTGTGTGCGTGTGTGTGTGTGTGTGTGCGTGTGTGTGTGTGTGTGTGTGCCACTAGTGTGTATAGTATGGTGGTCGCATTGATCGACCCTTCGTTTTAAAGGGATGCTCGCTGACACAATTAGTGTTCAGATAGAAAATACATCATAAAGATTAAAAGACAGCCAATAGTTCCTGATGGAGGGGGGAGAGAGAGAGAGAGAGAGAGAGAGAGAGAGAGCAGGATGTCCAGCAGAACGAGAGGTCTTTTTTTACTCCCCCGACTCACTCGTTTATCTTCCTCATCCTCCGCTCCGCCCCTTCACTCGTTTCTCTTCACAGCTCCCATTCTCTCCGTCCTTCCCTCGACTAATCCTTCTGTCCCTCTTGTCAGGGATGCTCTCTCTCTCTCCCTCCCTCTCTCTCTCTCTCTCGTCCCTGAGTCTCTCCGTTTCCATCCGTCTGTCCCCCCCCCCTCCCCTGTGATCGTCCTCTCATCTTCAGCCACTCTTTCATGGTCTGCTAATTTTAGCAGACCTCCCTCTCCTCTCCTCTCCTCTCCTCTCCTCTCCTCTCCTCTCCTCTCCTCTCCTCTCCTCTCCTCTCCTCTCCTCTCCTCTCCTCTCCTCTCCTCTCCTCTCCTCTCCTCTCCTCTCCTGCCTTCTACTCTATTGTATTCTCATCTCCGGAACAGAGTTCGAATCACCCTTTCTTCTGTCTTTCATCCCCTGTTGTCTCGGTCTCTCTCCTCCACCCCCATCATCTCTCCCTCCTTTCATCTGTTTGCCCTGTGTCTCTCTCTCTCTCTCTCTCTCTCTCTCTCTCTCTCATCCTTATCCCCTGGGTTGTTCTGTAGAAGCACGCCAGTGTTAGCTTAAGCGCTAACGGCTCATTTGGTTTCCTAGTTGGAGCTCAGAGTTCTTCCCACGCCTGTGACCTTCGCGTCTCTCTCTCTCTCTCTCTCTCTCTCTCTCTCTCTGTCTCTCTCTCTCTCTCTCTCTCCCTCCCCCTCCCGGGCCTCGCCAGTCGACGTCCTGGTCTAGGTGTTCAGCAGCTGTTGGGACTGGACATGGTGTCCTGCGGGCTGGCTGCCTCGGGGCTGAGGCTGTGAGGGGACTCCAGGGCCACGGCCGGGGGCCCCTGTGTGGTGGTGGTGGTGGCTCCCTGGGCTGTGGGGGCCACGGCCGGGGGCCCCTGTGTGGTGGTGGTGGTGGCTCCCTGGGCTGTGGGGGGCCCGGGGAACGCCACGCTCCCCTGGGGTGCAGGGCCCGGCAGTGGAGCTGTGGACACTGGACAGCGGTGGACAGAGACATTACTTTTACATGAGGATGCATACGAATGTAGTTGGGGAGAAAACACAACACAACATCTTTGAATATATATTCTTTCAGAGCCAACGTTTTCAACTCATATCTTTGCTTCTAGGCTGGCGAGGTCAGCCAACAGACAACATATTCAGACAACATATTTTCAGATGGGTGTCGGCGGCCAAATACAGATAATTCTGGGGGTCCTTGACAAGAAATATTTTGAGAACCACAGAAACATAGGTATTTCAGAATAAAAATTTCAGGATTTAGAAGACTTTTTTTTTTTAAATTTCAACGTCAGGCCTGACTGGGTTTAACCCATTCTGAGATCAGCTTCTAAAAATGTCTGTTTGAAAATAACAGTTTTCTGAAAAAGCCGTGTTTCTATGTCAGTCGTTCTTCGATTTTTCAAAAAATAGCAGACCTACAAGCTCGTAGCGCGCCACTCGGTGGCGCGCTACGAGCTTGTAGATCTGCTATTTTTCAATAGCTAAAGCATGACATGATGCCAACACCAAAAGGGGTTCTCGCCCCAAAAGTAAAAAAGAACGTACTGGCCGTGGAGAGGGGCACCAGCGCGCTGCTGGCTCCGTGGCAGCCGCTCGTGTCCCTCTCGCGGCAGCCAGGGTCCCTCTGGCGGAGCAGGAGCACCAGGGCGGCGTGCTGCGTGCTCAGCGTGGCGGACAGGTGGTGCGGCAGCGCCGTGAAGCCGGCGGTGAGCTGCTCCACGCGCTGCTCCAGAGACAGCATCTGCCTCTCCAGGTCCTCGCTGCGGTCGTTCAGCTCCGACATCAGCTCGTACATCACACTCTGCATCTGGAGGACGGAGAATGGACCAAGGTTAGTATAGTTTGGAGTGTGGAGTTTGCATGTTCTCCCCGTGTCCCCTATAGGGTAGGTACCCTCACAAAAAACATGCAATAATCCTGGTCTCTATAAACTGCCTCCCCCTGGCCAGCCGGGGCGCCTGATGGAGGGGAAAGGAACTGGTTGGAATAACATGTTCCTTCCACACGCTACGTCCAACCAGGGAAACTCCCCCCTGTCAGGTTGTAAAGGAGCAACTTGGACACTCAGGCATGAAGGAAGCATGAGTTAAGTCCGTTGCTCTCCCCAGGTTGGCGGAGGGTGTGTAGAGCCCAGGATCACATTAGATAATTGACACAGGGGTGAAAAATGGGTTACAAAATCGTGGGATAAAAAAAATATAAAAATATATATATAGTTTGGGATTTCTAATTTTGGTCGAGTTCTACTTATTTTCTTTATTTTTTTCTTTTTTGAGGGGCGCTAGCCCCTCCTATATGCACAGCTTTGTGTGTTTCTGTGTATGAGCCGTGTTTGTGTTTGTATAGCATGGAATGTGATTATTTGTATAATGATGATAAGAGCACCCCTCACTTCACACGAGTGTTTTAAGTATAGTTAAAATATAGTTAAGTATAGTTTTATTAGTTTTTATTTTTTTGATAACGCTAATTCTTTGGAAGAATCAGAATCATAAAACACAGGATGTGATGTTAAGACTGTCCACTGTGCCAATAGATGGTGTGGGCTCACATGAGATTTGCCTTGATGTTAAGAATGGCATTAGTATTTCTTAACTATAGGGTATGATGTCAATTTCGGGACACATCCTCAGTAGTGTGCCTTTGAATCAGCGGGTGTTTCGGCCTTCCAACACTATATACACCCTCATCAAAGGTGGCCAGCTAAAGGGTGATCAAGCCTTAGCTTGTATCCCATGCCCCAATCATTGTGATTTGCCTCCCACGGGACTATGCAAGGCAGGGGCGTCCTCTTCCCTGAGCCAGCCATACAGATACCTCAAAAGTTTTGCTCCCGATGTGCTGGTTGGTACCTTGCATGGCTTCGGCCGCAATCGGTGTATGAATGTCATGTATGTGTGTGTGAAGCGCCTTGGATAAAGGGAAGGCGCTATATAAATGCACCGTTTACCATCCTCAAGTAGTCTCCCCTAACTGTCTCTATAGAGACAATTTGATCCAGTTCCAGAGAGTTTGTTACATTTGTCTGGGGCATAAAGGATGAAAGCAGCCTTCCCTTGTTCTCTGTTCATTTGTGGAGTGGCAAGATGTAATGAGTGTCTGTGAGCTTGTTAGATATCCTGTAGTTAAGGTGTAATGAGTGTCTGTGAGCTTGTTAGATATCCTGTAGTTAAGATGTGATGAGTGTCTGTGAGCTTGTTAGATAGCCTGTAGTTAAGATGTGATGAGTGTCTGTGAGCTTGTTAGATAGCCTGTAGTTAAGATGTGATGAGTGTCTGTGAGCTTGTTAGATATCCTGTAGTTAAGTTGTAATGAGTGTCTGTGAGCTTGTTAGATAGCCTGTAGTTAAGATGTAATGAGTGTCTGTGAGCTTGTTAGATATCCTGTAGTTAAGATGTGATGAGTGTCTGTGAGCTTGTTAGATAGCCTGTAGTTAAGATGTAATGAGTGTCTGTGAGCTTGTTAGATATCCTGTAGTTAAGATGTAATGAGTGTCTGTGAGCTTGTTAGATAGCCTGTAGTTAAGTTGTAATGAGTGTCTGTGAGCTTGTTAGATATCCTGTAGTTAAGTTGTAATGAGTGTCTGTGAGCTTGTTAGATATCCTGTAGTTAAGATGTAATGAGTGTCTGTGAGCTTGTTAGATATCCTGTAGTTAAGATGTAATGAGTGTCTGTGAGCTTGTTAGATAGCCTGTAGTTAAGTTGTAATGAGTGTCTGTGAGCTTGTTAGATATCCTGTAGTTAAGTTGTAATGAGTGTCTGTGAGCTTGTTAGATAGCCTGTAGTTAAGATGTAATGAGTGTCTGTGAGCTTGTTAGATAGCCTGTAGTTAAGATGTGATGAGTGTCTGTGAGCTTGTTAGATAGCCTGTAGTTAAGATGTAATGAGTGTCTGTGAGCTTGTTAGATAGCCTGTAGTTAAGATGTGATGAGTGTCTGTGAGCTTGTTAGATAGCCTGTAGTTAAGATGTAATGAGTGTCTGTGAGCTTGTTAGATATCCTGTAGTTAAGATGTAATGAGTGTCTGTGAGCTTGTTAGATATCCTGTAGTTAAATTGTAATGAGTGTCTGTGAGCTTGTTAGATATCCTGTAGTTAAGTTGGTTCTTAAAATGGCAAGGCAATTTTATTTATATAGCACCTTTCATACACAAGGCAATTCAAAGTGCTTTACATAATAAAAACAAATACAGAGTGCAACAGTGCACTTTAAAATGAATACAGATTATAATAGATTCAATTAAAATACGATATAGGAGCATATAAATTACAACAAATACTCCCACCTTTAATATAAATAGAAAACACAGCTAATTTAAAGTCCATGCAAGACCTATAGGTGTTATTATACATCACTGGGATAGGCAATGTGAAATAAATACGTTTTTAAATTTGACTTAAAAACGGCTATGTTTGGGGATTTCCTAATGTAAACCTGGAAGGTTGTTCCAGGTTTGTGGTGCATAATAGTGAAATGCTGCTTCACCATGTTTTGTTCCAACTATCGGGTGAATTATCAGTAGGCCAGCCTCAGATGACCTAAGGGTTCTGGAGGGTTCATATGGCTTCAGCATGTCTGAGATGTAGCTGGGCCCAAAGCCACAAACAGATTTATAGACAAGTAACAACATTTTAAAATCAATTCTCTGGGACACTGAAGATGGATGCAATGTGAGCTTACCACACATGCATGAGTGCATGCATGTGTGTGAGTGTGTGTGTCACTGTGCATGTGTGTGTTATTACTATACACACACCTTATATAGTAAGGAAGGGGTCCAATTTATTTCCAATATGGCTGCTGTGCAATCGGGCTTACTTCATACAAACATTGAAAGAGTGAATGAGAGCGTGAGAAATGTCCGTTTCAGCACCATGGACAGTTCAGCGACACAGAGGGCTGGGTTCACTGTTCACTACAGAAACCTTGGGTTGCAACTGAATGGCTGGGAAATGGAAATTTAGAGTCTACATGGTACTGCATAAACTTTAATGATTATATCTGGTTTCAGTAATTTATTTATGATGAATTTACTCAAATATTTATTGATAAATGCTTTTTATGTGATGTATTCCCATGCTTTTTTTGTTCTTGCTTAATGTAAATCGCTCTGGATTAAGAGCGTCTGCTAAATGCCTAAATTGTAAGGTAAATTTGTATTGGTGGTGGGGGAGGGGGGCGGGGGTCGTGAGACATGGCCAAAGCATTTTTGGGGGTCCCCAACTTTGAGAACCCCTGGCCTATATGGAACCAGGATACTGCCATTAATCTCTGAAAAAAAGATTTGAATCTCTGAAATAAGAACTGACCAAGGCAGGATGTCCACTTAGAACAAGATAACTGACCCAAGGCTGCATGTCCACTTAGAACAAGAGAACTGACCAAGGCAGCATGTCCACTTAGAACAAGATAACTGACCCAAGGCTGCATGTCCACTTAGAACAAGAGAACTGACCCAAGGCAACATGTCCACTTAGAACAAGATAACTGACCAAGGCAGCATGTCCACTTAGAACAAGATAACTGACCAAGGCAGCATGTCCACTTAGAACAAGATAACTGACCAAGGCAACATGTCCACTTAGAACAAGAGAACTGACCAAGGCAGCATGTCCACTTAGAACAAGATAACTGACCCAAGGCAACATGTCCACTTAGAACAAGATAACTGACCAAGGCAGGATGTCCACTTAGAACAAAGATAACTGACCAAGGCAGCATGTCCACTTAGAACAAGATAACTGACCAAGGCAGCATGTACACTTAGAACAAGATAACTGACCAAGGCTGCATGTCCACTTAGAACAAGATAACTGACCAAGGCAGCATGTCCACTTAGAACAAGATAACTGACCAAGGCAGCATGTCCACTTAGAACAAGATAACTGACCAAGGCAACATGTCCACTTAGAACAAGATAACTGACCAAGGCAGCATGTCCACTTAGAACAAGATAACTGACCAAGGCAGCATGTCCACTTAGAACAAGATAACTGACCAAGGCAGCATGTCCACTTAGAACAAGATAACTGACCAAGGCAGCATGTCCACTTAGAACAAGATAACTGACCAAGGCAGCATGTCCACTTAGAACAAGATAACTGACCAAGGCAGCATGTCCACTTAGAACAAGATAACTGACCAAGGCAGCATGTCCACTTAGAACAAGATAACTGACCAAGGCAGCATGTCCACTTAGAACAAGAGAACTGACCCAAGGCAGCATGTCCACTTAGAACAAGATAACTGACCCAAGGCTGCATGTCCACTTAGAACAAGATAACTGACCCAAGGCTGCATGTCCACTTAGAACAAGATAACTGACCCAAGGCAGCATGTCCACTTAGAACAAGATAACTGACCAAGGCTGCATGTCCACTTAGAACAAGATAACTGACAGAGGCTGCATGTCCACTTAGAACAAGATAACTGACAGAGGCTGCATGTCCACTTAGAACAAGATAACTGACCAAGGCAGCATGTCCACTTAGAACAAGATAACTGACCAAGGCAGCATGTCCACTTAGAACAAGATAACTGACCAAGGCAGCATGTCCACTTAGAACAAGAGAACTGACCCAAGGCAGCATGTCCACTTAGAACAAGATAACTGACCAAGGCAGCATGTCCACTTAGAACAAGATAACTGACCAAGGCAGCATGTCCACTTAGAACAAGATAACTGACCAAGGCAGCATGTCCACTTAGAACAAGATAACTGACCAAGGCAGCATGTCCACTTAGAACAAGAGAACTGACCCAAGGCAGCATGTCCACTTAGAACAAGATAACTGACCCAAGGCTGCATGTCCACTTAGAACAAGATAACTGACCCAAGGCTGCATGTCCACTTAGAACAAGATAACTGACCCAAGGCAGCATGTCCACTTAGAACAAGATAACTGACCAAGGCTGCATGTCCACTTAGAACAAGATAACTGACAGAGGCTGCATGTCCACTTAGAACAAGATAACTGACAGAGGCTGCATGTCCACTTAGAACAAGATAACTGACCAAGGCAGCATGTCCACTTAGAACAAAGATAACTGACCAAGGCAGCATGTCCACTTAGAACAAGAGAACTGACCAAGGCAGCATGTCCACTTAGAACAAAGATAACTGACCAAGGCAGCATGTCCACTTAGAACAAAGATAACTGACCAAGGCAGCATGTCCACTTAGAACAAGAGAACTGACCAAGGCAGCATGTCCACTTAGAACAAAGATAACTGACCAAGGCAGCATGTCCACTTAGAACAAGATAACTGACCCAAGGCAGCATGTCCACTTAGAACAAAGATAACTGACCAAGGCAACATGTCCACTTAGAACAAGATAACTGACCAAGGCAGCATGTCCACTTAGAACAAGATAACTGACCAAGGCAGCATGATGTCCACTTAGAACAAAGATAACTGACCCAAGGCTGCATGTCCACTTAGAACAAGATAACTGACCAAGGCAGCATGTCCACTTAGAACAAGATAACTGACAGAGGCTGCATGTCCACTTAGAACAAGATAACTGACCAAGGCAGCATGTCCACTTAGAACAAGATAACTGACCAAGGCAGGATGTCCACTTAGAACAAAGATAACTGACCAAGGCAACACGTCCACTTAGAACAAGATAACTGACCAAGACATCATGTCCACTTAGAACAAGATAACTGACCAAGGCTGCATGTCCACTTAGAACAAGATAACTGACCAAGGCAGCATGTCCACTTAGAACAAGATAACTGACCAAGGCAGCATGTCCACTTAGAACAAAGATAACTGACCAAGGCAGCATGTCCACTTAGAACAAAGATAACTGACCATGGCAACATGTCCACTTAGAACAAGATAACTGACCCAAGGCTGCATGTCCACTTAGAACAAGATAACTGACCCAAGGCAGCATGTCCACTTAGAACAAAGATAACTGACCAAGGCAGCATGTCCACTTAGAACAAGATAACTGACCAAGGCAGCATGTCCACTTAGAACAAAGATAACTGACCAAGGCAGCATGTCCACTTAGAACAAGAGAACTGACCACGGCAGCATGTCCACTTAGAACAAGATAACTGACCAAGGCAGCATGTCCACTTAGAACAAGAGAACTGACCAAGGCAACATGTCCACTTAGAACAAAGATAACTGACCAAGGCAGCATGTCGGACAGATCCGCTCGGCAGCCCGTCGGCAAATCCCCACCAGCTGTGTAACCAGCCAGGAACATGGAAACACTGACGAGCCAACACCTCGCAGCCATCAACAGTATATATAGCAAGACTTTAAGTCAACCAGGAAAAGTAAAGACCCATCAGAATGTGAGATTCCTCTTTGCTTTGTATCTTGTATATATATATATATATATATATATATATATATAATGTATATTGCCAGCTTTGATCTTCTTTTCAACCTCCTCTGTTGACTCTATGCTGCGCTCCATGCTGCTGCAACACTTCTCTCTACACTCCTCTCCCACTGATTGGACTAAATTGGCATCCTGCACTGAATAATGCATGTTCTGTTGTTGACTAGACAGGGGAGATCCCCTGCTACTAACAGACACTCCACAGCAATGGCTACTGTCACAATATCAAGCTATTTAACACTGTTATCAAACACTCCACAGCAATGGCTACTGTCACAATACCGAGCTGTTTAACACTGTTACTGATCAAACACTCCACAGCAATGGCTACTGTCACAATACAGAGCTGTTTAACACTGTTACTGAACAAACACTGAGTCTATAGCAATGATTACTGTCACAATACAGAGCTGTTTAACACTGTTACTGAACACACACTGAGTCTATAGCAATGATTACTGTCACAATATAGAGCTGTTTAACACTGTTACTGAACACACACTGAGTCTATAGCAATGATTACTGTCACAATACAGAGCTATTTAACACTGTTACTGAACAAACACTGAGTCTATAGCAATGATTACTGTCACAATACAGAGCTGTTTAACACTGTTACTGAACAAACACTGAGTCTATAGCAATGATTACTGTCACAATATAGAGCTGTTTAACACTGTTACTGAACAAACACTGAGTCTATAGCAATGATTACTGTCACAATATAGAGCTGTTTAACACTGTTACTGAACAAACACTGAGTCTATAGCAATGATTACTGTCACAATATAGAGCTGTTTAACACTGTTACTGAACAAACACTGAGTCTATAGCAATGATTACTGTCACAATATCAAGCTATTTAACACTGTTACTGAACAAACACTGAGTCTATTGCAATGATTACTATCACAATATAGAGCTGTTTAACACTGTTACTGAACAAACACTGAGTCTATAGCAATGATTACTGTCACAATATAGAGCTGTTTAACACTGTTACTGAACAAACACTGAGTCTATAGCAATGATTACTGTCACAATATAGAGCTGTTTAACACTGTTACTGAACAAACACTCCACAGCAATGGCTACTGTCACAATACAGAGCTATTTAACACTGTTACTGAACAAACACTGAGTCTATAGCAATGATTACTGTCACAATATCAAGCTATTTAACACTGTTACTGAACAAACACTGAGTCTATTGCAATGATTACTATCACAATATAGAGCTGTTTAACACTGTTACTGAACAAACACTGAGTCTATAGCAATGATTACTGTCACAATATAGAGCTGTTTAACACTGTTACTGAACAAACACTGAGTCTATAGCAATGATTACTGTCACAATATAGAGCTGTTTAACACTGTTACTGAACAAACACTGAGTCTATAGCAATGATTACTATCACAATACAGAGCTGTTTAACACTGTTACTGAACAAACACTGAGTCTATAGCAATGATTACTATCACAATACAGAGCTATTTAACACTGTTACTGAACAAACACTGAGTCTATAGCAATGATTACTGTCACAATACAGAGCTGTTTAACACTGTTACTGAACAAACACTGAGTCTATAGCAATGATTACTGTCACAATATAGAGCTGTTTAACACTGTTACTGAACAAACACTCCACAGCAATGGCTACTGTCACAATACAGAGCTATTTAACACTGTTACTGAACAAACACTGAGTCTATAGCAATGATTACTGTCACAATATCAAGCTATTTAACACTGTTACTGAACAAACACTGAGTCTATTGCAATGATTACTATCACAATATAGAGCTGTTTAACACTGTTACTGAACAAACACTGAGTCTATAGCAATGATTACTGTCACAATATAGAGCTGTTTAACACTGTTACTGAACAAACACTGAGTCTATAGCAATGATTACTATCACAATACAGAGCTGTTTAACACTGTTACTGAACAAACACTGAGTCTATAGCAATGATTACTGTCACAATACAGAGCTGTTTAACACTGTTACTGATCAAACACTGAGTCTATAGCAATGATTACTGTCACAATACAGAGCTGTTTAACACTGTTACTGATCAAACACTGAGTCTATAGCAATGATTACTGTCACAATACAGAGCTGTTTAACACTGTTACTGAACAAACACTGAGTCTATAGCAATGATTACTGTCACAATATAGAGCTGTTTAACACTGTTACTGAACAAACACTGTATGTAGCAATGACATAGCAATTTAGCACTGTTTATTTAACACTTTAAAATCACTTATAGCGAGTTTGACGTACTGTAACTACATGCTGGAGTTAATTGTTACTTTCTAAATATTTTAACATAGCGAAAATAGCCGACCCACATTCAACCACACACGTGTGTGCTTTGATGTTTTCACTATATAGTCGTGTGCGTGCGCCACTCGTACATGTATGATGAAGAAACAACAGAATTACAGGTTGAAATATGATGAAGAAACAACAGAATTACAGGTTGAAATATGATGAAGAAACAACAGAATTACAGGTTGAAATATGGATTCTGACCCGACAGCAACAAATAACAACCCATTTAGGTCTAAATACGATTCTACAAATGTCTTCTAAATCCTGACAGTTTTCTGAAAAACCCCATGTTTCTATGTCAGTGGTTCTCAAACTATTTCATGTCAAGGACCCCCAAAAATATATGTATTTGGCCGCCGACCCCCCATCTGAAAATATGTTGTTCCAGGCGACCGCCCAGAAGCAAAGATTTGAGTTAAAACGTTGAATATGCAATTCAAAGATTTGCACCACATTTTCACGATTTTTTATAAAATAGCAGACCTACAAGCTCGTAGCGCGCCACTCGGTGGCGCGCTACGAGCTTGTAGATCTGCTATTTTTCAATAGCTAAAGTATAACATAATGCTTAAAACACCAAATGGGGTTCCCGCCCAGAATGGGATAATCAATATGGCCAATCAATATGTGATCACATGGACGAAATGTGACGTAATAACAAGTCGTTAGGATGACTGGTGATGAACTGATGGATGTCCAAGTCAACGGCGCATATTATACCCTACAGTATAACAAACATCTGCTACGTGCTAATGGCGTCGTTATGGAATTATAAATGTTTTATTACACGAAGCCGCATTTACCGTCTATTATAGGCCTGCACGGTCATTTGTGTGATTGATGATCTGACACACGCACACGCACACACACACGCACACGCACAGAGAGAGAGAGAGAGAGAGAGAGAGAGAGAGATAGAGATAGAGAGAGAGAGAGTTAGAGTTAGAGAGGGAGGGAGAAAGCCTGAGGGAGGACAGGGAAGGAAACCCTCTTACGTGGGTGTTTTACCACATTGAGAGGAGAGACAGGAGGGAGGGGGGGGGGAGAGAGTCCCCGCTGCGCTGTGATTGGCCTCTGTAACCATGGTGAACTCACAAGTGGCCAATTGAGATGGAAATATTGAAAACATGTATATTATGGAACGCAAGACAGGACCCTGCAGACCTTATAACTATCTCCATCTCTCTCGTTCTCTCTGTCTCTCTCTCTCGTTCTCTCTGTCTCTCGTTCTCTGTCTCTCTCGCTCTCTGTCTCTCTCTCTCCGCTCCCTTTCAGATAGTCACACGCTTTTTACACGCACACACTTTTTCATTTCTTAACCCTAAGCCTAAAGCCAAAAATGTGCTGATCTACAAGCAATCAACCACGCACGCACGCGCACATACACACGCACACACACACAGTCTCACACACACACACACACACACACACACACACACACACACACACACACACACACACACACACACACACACACACACACACACACTCTCACCCAAACACCCACACAGGAAGCGAAACATCAACTCTCTCCCTCTCTCTCTCTGCCTTTAACACTCGTCCTGGTTGCTAGGAGACACAAAACCACGGCAACAGGCAGGTCAGCCTGGAAACAGTGGAAAGCTGAGGTAATGTTCTCTGCTTTCATCAAGCACGCACGCACGCACGCACGCACACGCACACGCACACGCACACGCACGCACACACGAGCGCACGCGCGTTCTTCGTTCTTCGACAACGCCGGGGATGCGTGCGTGCGTGCGTGCGTGCGTGTGCAAGCAAGTCATTTCTTTCCTGAACTATTTCTTAAAGCTTCGTCCCTTTGTGTTCTCTGTACGGTTCGTCTGCTCTGAGTGGTTCGTCTGCACCCCGAATCCTTTCACTTAACCCATTCTGACCTGAGATCAGATTCATACGAGGTTTCCACTGGACACACACTGGTCTGATGAACCCATTCTGACCTGAGATCAGATTCTAAAAATGTCAGTCGTTCTTCGATTTTTCAAAAATAGCAGACCTACAAGCTCATAGCGCGCCACTCGGTGGCGCGCTATGAGCTTGTAGATCTGCTATTTTTCAATAGCTATAAAGCATAACATGATGCTAACACCAAAACGCGTTCCCGTTCAGAATGGGTTAATCCCTTTAATCTACACGTGTTCCCGGAGACTTCCAAGTCCTGTCCTCCTGTTTGCGGCGTCTGTCTGTCCGTGTCCCCAGAACAGAACAGGTTGCTGCCAGAACAGCACAGTGTCAACACACACAACAGAGCATCATTGTGGGATGGATCAGTGGCTGGCTGGCTGGCTGGCTGGCTGGCTGGCTGGCTGGCGGGCTGGCGGGCTGGCTGGCTGGCTGGCTGGCTGGCTGGCTGGCTGGCTGGCTGGCTGGCTGGCTGGCGGGCTGGCGGGCTGGCTGGCTGGCTGGCTGGCTGGCTGGCTGGCGGGCTGGCTGGCTGGCTGGCTGGCTGGCTGGCTGGCTGGCTGGCTGGCTGGCTGGCGGGCTGGCTGGCATGCAGGGAAGCATGCTCCGTCTCCTCTGAGATAGTCTCACGCTTTATTGATGCAACAACAACAACAACGCGGTTGCTAAACCGAAACGCTAAAAAGTTTAGTTTGCACATAGTTCTTGTATAGGAGCTATAATACAAGATCTTGTTTAAAATAGTAAAAAAAAGCGAAAGTTTAAAATAATGTGCACAATCAGTGCCGGGATTCCTTCAAAATAGAAGCTCT
>NC_137868.1:5315333-5330333 GCF_963924005.1 Protomyctophum bolini | reverse complement strand
GCTGGGAAATACAAGTGAAATTTGTTTTTTTTTAATATATTTTTTATCCTACCATTTTTCACCCCTGTGCCAATCATCTACTGTGATCCCTCCGCCAACCTGGGGAGAGCAACGGACTTAACTCATGCTTCCTTCATGCCTGAGTGTCCAAGTTGCTCCTTTACACCTGACAGGGGGGAGTTTCCCTGGTTGGACGTCGTAGCGCGTGGAAGGAACACGTTATTCCAACCAGTTCCTTTCCCCTCCATCAGGCGCCCCGGCTGGCCAGGGGGAGGCAGTTTAGAGACCAGGATTACTGCATGTTTTTTGTGAGGGTATCTACCCTAGGGGACACGGGGAGAACATGCAAACTCCACACAGAAAGGCCCTTTCGCCAACCCCGCCTTCGGGTATGGGCACTGATGACGCGGAGGAGGAAACACGCCGCCAGCACCCACAGTGCCCCGAGCGGGAATCGAACCCAGGACAAGTGAAATTTGTGCTATACAATAATAAGAACTGCGGTAGCAGCAGCAGCAGCAGTAGTAATAGTAGTCTAAACCCACCTCTTCAGACTCCATCTTAGCCCGTAACACTTGCCGCAGCACTTGCCCTAGCCTTGACGACCTTACAGGCGTATACGCAAAGGCTCAACTTAATAGAACTTATTTAATTTAGATAGCATAGGCTATTTGTAGACATACTGTAGCAATCTATAGTATTTATACGTATATAGTATCATTATATAGATATTCCACTGTTAGGTTCTTATAGCTTACGTATGATTCTTGATGACTATTTTTATGCATTTGATGTATTACCATGTTTTGTTTTTGCTTACTGTAAATCGTGTGCTAAATGCCTACCGTAAATTGATGACGTTCAGCATACTACAAATTACAAACGTGCATCTCGGTGTTAAATCAACGCATTGTTGTTTTCCCCCATACTGTATACTTACTGTACTTGAATTAACCCTAAACGTAGAAAAATGCTCCCATGCTGACCTTTGGTTCACTCCCAAACCCCAGTGCTTTATGGGAGATTAATAACCATCGTAACCCCAGACCATGAGGCAGGCTATGTGGAAATGGCCCGCAATAACCCCCGGCAATACAGGGCAAGCTTATATACACACACACACACGGCACACGCACATGCACACACACACACACACACACACACACACATATGTGTGTGCGGGAGGGCGTGCATTGCGGCGTCAGTATTACTGCCGGTTGTGGTGTTTTGAAGAGTCCAGTGAATATAATATAATATATAATAATATAATATGATATGCACACGGCCCATTAGCCCATTAGCAGATTGATGTGTGAATTAATGTAATTCATCATCTGATCATCTGATTAATTAGAGCGGCATGGATGTGATGTGATGAATGATGACACCTTCATTCTGCATGTTGCCTCATGTATGACTGTCTGGCTGTCTGGCTGGCTGGTTTTCTGGCTGGCTGGTTTTCTGGCTGTCTGGCTGACTGACTGACTGACTGACTGACTGACTGGCCAGGGGGAGGAAGTTTAGAGACCAGGATTACTGCATGGTTTTTGTGAGGTTACCGATACCCCAGGGGGCCAGCTAGGGGACACGATGGGGAGAACAGGCAAACTCCACACAGAAAGGCTCTTTCCCCATGAACCCCCACCTCGGGTATGGGCACTGACGACCCGGAGGAGAGAGTGTCTTCATATCTTAATGACAGACTTTAATGTAACGGAACAGGACAGCTGAGAGGGAGACAGTGTAGGAGAGACAGACAGTAGGACAGCTGAGAGGGAGACAGTGTAGGAGAGACAGACAGTAGGACAGCTGAGAGGGAGACAGCGTAGGAGAGACAGACAGTAGGACAGCTGAGAGGGAGACAGTGTAGGAGAGACAGACAGTAGGACAGCTGAGAGGGAGACAGTGTAGGAGAGACAGACAGTAGGACAGCCGAGAGGGAGACAGTGTAGGAGAGACAGACAGTAGGACAGCTGAGAGGGAGACAGTGTAGGAGAGACAGACAGTAGGACAGCCGAGAGGGAGACAGTGTAGGAGAGAGAGACAGTAGGACAGCTGAGAGACAGACAGCGAGGTGAGACAGACAGTAGGACAGCTGAGAGGGAGACGGTGTAGGAGAGACAGACAGTAGGACAGCCGAGAGACAGACAGCGAGGTGAGACAGACAGTAGGACAGCTGAGAGGGAGACGGTGTAGGAGAGACAGACAGTAGGACAGCTGAGAGGGAGACAGTGTAGGAGAGACAGACAGTAGGACAGCTGAGAGGGAGACAGTGTAGGAGAGACAGACAGTAGGACAGCTGAGAGGGAGACAGTGTAGGAGAGACAGACAGTAGGACAGCTGAGAGGGAGACAGTGTAGGAGAGACAGACAGTAGGACAGCTGAGAGGGAGACAGTGTAGGAGAGACAGACAGTGTAGGACAGCTGAGAGGGAGACAGTGTAGAAGAGACAGACATTATAGGACAGATGAGAGGGAGACAGTGTAGGAGAGACAGACAGTATAGGACAGCTGAGAGGGAGACAGTGTAGGAAAGACAGACAGTAGGACAGCTGAGAGGGAGACAGTGTAGGAGAGACAGACAGTATAGGACAGCTGAGAGGGAGACGGTGTAGGAGAGACAGACAGTAGTACAGCTGAGAGGGAGAAAGTGTAGGAGAGACAGACAGTAGGACAGCTGAGAGGGAGACAGTGTAGGAGAGACAGACAGTAGGACAGCTGAGAGGGAGACAGTGTAGGAGAGACAGACAGTAGGACAGCTGAGAGGGAGACAGTGTAGGAGAGACAGACAGTAGGACAGCTGAGAGGGAGACAGTGTAGGAGAGACAGACAGTAGGACAGCTGAGAGGGAGACAGTGTAGGAGAGACAGACAGTAGGACAGCTGAGAGGGAGACAGTGTAGGAGAGACAGACAGTATAGGACAGCTGAGAGGGAGACAGTGTAGGAGAGACAGACAGTAGGACAGCTGAGAGGGAGACAGTGTAGGAGAGACAGACAGTAGGACAGCTGAGAGGGAGACAGTGTAGGAGAGACAGACAGTAGGACAGCTGAGAGGGAGACAGTGTATAGGAGAGACAGACAGTAGGACAGCTGAGAGGGAGACAGAGTAGGAGAGACAGACAGTAGGACAGCTGAGAGAGAGAGACAGTGTAGGAGAGACAGACAGTAGGACAGCTGAGAGGGAGACAGTGTAGGAGAGACAGACAGTAGGACAGCTGAGAGGGAGACAGTGTAGGAGAGACAGACAGTAGGACAGCCGAGAGACAGACAGTGTAGGAGAGACAGACAGTAGGACAGCTGAGAGGGAGACAGTGTAGGAGAGACAGACAGTAGGACAGCTGAGAGGGAGACAGTGTAGGAGAGACAGACAGTAGGACAGCTGAGAGGGAGACAGTGTAGGAGAGACAGACAGTAGGACAGCCGAGAGACAGACAGTGTAGGAGAGACAGACAGTAGGACAGCTGAGAGGGAGACAGTGTATAGGAGAGACAGACAGTAGGACAGCCGAGAGGGAGACAGTGTAGGAGAGACAGACAGTAGGACAGCTGAGAGGGAGACAGTGTAGGAGAGACAGACAGTATAGGACAGCTGAGAGGGAGACAGTGTAGGAGAGACAGACAGTAGGACAGCTGAGAGGGAGACAGTGTAGGAGAGACAGACAGTATAGGACAGCTGAGAGGGAGACAGTGTAGGAGAGACAGACAGTATAGGACAGCTGAGAGGGAGACAGTGTAGGAGAGACAGACAGTATAGGACAGCTGAGAGGGAGACAGTGTAGGAGAGACAGACAGAAGGACAGCTGAGAGGGAGACAGTGTAGGAGAGACAGACAGTATAGGACAGCTGAGAGGGAGACAGTGTAGGAGAGACAGACAGTATAGGACAGCTGAGAGGGAGACAGTGTAGGAGAGACAGACAGTATAGGACAGCTGAGAGGGAGACAGTGTAGGAGAGACAGACAGTATAGGACAGCTGAGAGGGAGACAGTGTAGGAGAGACAGACAGAAGGACAGCTGAGAGGGAGACAGTGTAGGAGAGACAGACAGAAGGACAGCTGAGAGGGAGACAGTCTCAAGACACTAATTAAATAAATGTTCTGGCACTTCATTGGCAATTAACCGTAATGCCCTACTGTATGTACGGATGCAAACACACCTGAGGGGTTAGCGTTAATAGTTTATTCCCTCCATTAACCCATTCTGACCTGAGATCAGATTCATACGAGGTTTCCACTGAACACACACTGGTCCGATGAACCCATTCTGACCTGAGATCAGATTTTAAAAAAATGTCAGTCGTTCTTCGATTTTTCAAAAATAGCAGACCTACAAGCTCGTAGCGCGCCACTCGGTGGCGCGCTATGAGCTTGTAGATCTGCTGTTTTTCAATAGCTAAAGCATAACATGGTGCTAACACCAAAAGGGGTTCCCGTTCAGAATGGGTTAAAAAGCACTCTATCCATTCAGCCGACGCTAATGGCTACATTATTTACTGTCTACCTAACGTTAAAATGCTCCGATACACAAACAGCGCTCATGCATGCAGGAGAGATGAAGAGATTTCCGATCGATCTTTCTTTCTTTGTGAATTGATTGATATTCAGTGTTGGATTATTGGCTGCAGTAATAAATTGACTATAAATTTAATGCATTTTCTTCTAGGAAATGTATAGATAATGTATATATGTATGTGTCTGATGTGTTTGATGTTTTATGTCTGATAATATCACAGTTTAACGATTGAATTAACCCATTCTGGGCGGGATCCCATTTTGGTGTTAGCATCATGTCATGCTTTAGATATTGAAAAATAGCAGATCTTCAAGCTCATAGCGCGCCACCGAGTGGCGCGCTACGAGCTTGTAGGTCTGCTATTTTTGAAAAATCGAAGAACGACTGACATTTTTTAAATCTGATCTCAGGTCAGAATGGGTTAATCAGACCAGTGTGTGTCCAGTGGAAACCTCGTATGAATCTGATCTCAGGTCAGAATGGGTTAATCAGACCAGTGTGTGTCCAGTGGAAACCTCGTATGAATCTGATCTCAGGTCAGAATGGGTTAAATATGAACCGTGGTGTCTTGACATGTGCCACACTCCTTTCCTTCCATGTTGTTTTCGTCGACTAATACTATGACGAATTTTGTTTTCGTCGACTACCTTTTTACACTGACAAAAACTGCATAAAAAAACTAAATAAAAACTAAGCCATGATGACTAAAACTATGACTAAATATACTGTCGATTTTGTCGACAAATAAAAACTAGACTAAAATGTCAGGAAGCGACTATAGTGGACAAGAGATCCAGCATAATTCAGTCATTTTACACTTTGTTGCATGCTGAAAATAGCCGATCTACAAGCTCACAACGTGTCGCAATAAACAAAAATAAAGGACATTGTGCAGTAAATAAAACATATACTGGTTGTCCCTTTTTCTTTTGACAGGACTTATTATTTTGCAGCCAATATAAACTGCCCCATCGTTCTGTTTGCGCCCATGGGAGGAGGAGTGGTAATAATTTCTCCCTTTCTGTCATACTTCAGAATTGCTGAGCAATTTATTTCCCATTCTGGAAAGAACGTCCTCCCTAATGTCTGCGCCGTCCTGACCAATTGTGCTCGGAAGTGCAATTCTTCTCATCACAATGACAGCAGCACAGCCTCTCCTCTCTGGGCGTCTGTCTGTCTGTCTGTCTGTGTGTCTGTGTGTCTGTCTGTCTGTCTGTCTGTGTGTCTGTCTGTCTGTCTCTCTGTCTGTCTGTGTGTCTGTGACTGTCTACAAGCTCGAGCTTGTAGGTCTGCTATTTTTGAAAAATCGAAGAACCACTGACATATAGAAACATAGCTTTTTCAGAAAACTGTCAGGATGTACTAGAAGAACATTCTTTTAGAATCTGATCTCAGGTCAAAATGGGATGATGTGTAACGTGTGTATCTATCTTCCTCCTTGCTCCTCTTCCTCCCCCAGAAATGGACCATACTGTATATAGCCTATAAATGTAGCTACATATTTGATACGTAGGTATTTTTAAAACTTGAGCCTTTCAGCCGCATGAAACATTCAAGAGAAAGAGAGAGATGATGGAGAGATGATAGGCAGAGAGAGAGAAAGATGAGTGATACAGTAGATAGATAGATAGATAGATAGATAGATAGATAGATAGATAGATAGATAGATAGATAGATAGATAGATAGATAGATAGATAGATAGATAGATAGATAGATAGATAGATAGATAGATAGATAGATAGATAGATAGATAGATGTGTGAGACAGACAGACAGACAGAGAGAGAGACAGAGAGAGAGAGAGAGAGAGAGAGATAGCAATAGAGAGATAGATATAATTGGATTCATGGATACATTTGTGCAATCCAGAGTTAAAAAACAGACCTGTGATGTACTGTACTGTACTTGTAGCCTACTGTACTTGTGCTGCACTGTACTCCTACTATACTACTGAGTGTGTACAAAGTAGTACAAAGTGAAAGTCTCTTTGGCAGCAGAAAACAAATGGTGTAATTTTTTTTTTATCCTGCACTGTTGACATTTTCTCGCACACACTAAAGTGCAATGCATCCCACAGTGTCTTTGTATAGCAGTGCAAAGGCAGCAGGTACCAAACTATTTCTGTATCGTCCTGCTCCCCCCCCCCCCCCCCCCCCAACACACACACACACACACCTAGAGGCTCATTCCTATCCAAGGAGTGTCCAAAGTGTTTTAGAGGTAGTCTGGCTTAATCGCTAGCCTAGAGGGAAGCCTTCATTAACCACAACGAATGAACCCTAGCATCTCTATTCTGGGCATCATGGTCATGTTGGTTGAACATGACAAAAGGACAAGCACACCCCACAGTTCTTTAACCCATCATGTCGTGCTTTAGCTATTGAAAAATAGCAGATCTACAAGCTCACAGCGCGCCACCGAGTGGCGCGCTACGAGCTTGTAGGTCTGCTATTTTTGAAAAATCGAAGACATTTTTAGAATCTGATCTCAGGTCAGAATGGAAAACTGTCAGGATGTAGAAGACATTTATAGAATCTGATCTCAGGTCAGAATGGGTTAAAACACGGTGCTGGACCCAAAAGTGCCAGACCCCAATCTGCCTTTTTAGTTTCCTGTGCGGCGGATTCGTCTGGTTTCCAGGCTATACGGAGCGTGCGGTGCGAATGCTTTCGTGAGTTAATTTACAAAAAGAAAGTTAGAACATGGAGTTAGGTGATTTCTGTCCTGATGGCAACGGTATTTGCGTCCTTTAATGTGCACCCGGCTGTCTCCCCTGGTGGAGTGCATAGAGAGTCCTTGTGCAGCCGACCCGGGTTCGAATCCGACCTGGGGGCTCTTTGCTGCATGTCCTTCCTCCTCTCTCTCTCTCTCTCTCTCTCTCTCTCTCTCTCTTTCCCCGTATATATCCGAATAAATCATCAAAACGCCTCATTTGTCCTGAGTATAAAAGTATTAAGCTATAGTGGTTCTCAAACTTTTTCAGTTCAAGGACTGTACACATAGAACCTGTCCATTTGGTTCCATGTGTACGCTCTCAGAGTTACAGACCTGTAAGGGTCCATTTGGTTCCATATGTACTATAGTACGCTCTCAGAGTTACAGACCTGTAAGGGTCCATTTGGTTCCATATGTACTATAGTACGCTCTCAGAGTTACAGACCTGTGAGGGTCCATTTGGTTCCATGTGTACACTCTCAGAGTTACAGACCTGTAAGGGTCCATTTGGTTCCATGTGTTACACTCTCAGAGTTACAGACCTGTAAGGGTCCATTTGGTTCCATATGTATAGTACGCTCTCAGAGTTACAGACCTGTAAGGGTCCATTTGGTTCCATGTGTACGCTCTCAGAGTTACAGACCTGTAAGGGTCCATTTGGTTCCATATGTACTATAGTACGCTCTCAGAGTTACAGACCTGTAAGGGTCCATTTGGTTCCATATGTATAGTACGCTCTCAGAGTTACAGACCTGTAAGGGTCCATTTGGTTCCATGTGTACGCTCTCAGAGTTACAGACCTGTAAGGGTCCATTTGGTTCCATATGTACTATAGTACGCTCTCAGAGTTACAGACCTGTAAGGGTCCATTTGGTTCCATGTGTACACTCTCAGAGTTACAGACCTGTAAGGGTCCATTTGGTTCCATATGTACTATAGTACGCTCTCAGAGTTACAGACCTGTAAGGGTCCATTTGGTTCCATATGTACTATAGTACGCTCTCAGAGTTACAGACCTGTAAGGGTCCATTTGGTTCCATGTGTACGCTCTCAGAGTTACAGACCTGTAAGGGTCCATTTGGTTCCATGTGTACACTCTCAGAGTTACAGACCTGTAAGGGTCCATTTGGTTCCATATGTACTATAGTACGCTCTCAGAGTTACAGACCTGTAAGGGTCCATTTGGTTCCATATGTACTATAGTACGCTCTCAGAGTTACAGACCTGTAAGGGTCCATTTGGTTCCATATGTACTATAGTACACTCTCAGAGTTACAGACCTGTAAGGGTCCATTTGGTTCCATGTGTACTCTCTCAGAGTTACAGACCTGTAAGGGTCCATTTGGTTCCATGTGTACACTCTCAGAGTTACAGACCTGTAATCTCTCTCAATCTCCTGTGGCATGTAAATTAACATTTGATTATTAATTTACAAAAACAAAAAAAAACTGTGGACTGTAATGGGAATTTTAGAATGCCAATTACAGTGTCAAATATATGCATTATTGTGTATTTGTCTTCCTTCCATTAACCCATTCTGAACGGGAACCCATTTTGGTGTTAGCATCATGTCGTGCTTTAGCTATTTAAAAATAGCAGATCTACAAGCTCATAGCGCGCCACCGAGTGGCGCGCTACGAGCTTGTAGGTCTGCTATTTTTTTTAAATCGAAGAACGACTGACATTTTTTAGAATCTGATCTCAGGTCAGAATGGGTTAATCAGACCAGTGTGTGTGCAGTGGAAACCTCGTATGAATCTGATCTCAGGTCAGAATGGGTTAAGTCTCTTTGCTCAACAATGTGCTCAGTCTAATTCATGCAGCTGTCAATCTAACAGCTGACTTGACTCCTCCACACTGTCAGCAAAGATATACTTATTTGTGTGTCGCCCTTATGTATATATCTCTGTATATTGTTTCTCTGCTGAATCTTCTTAATACATTCTCAATACTTCACCCTGAAGAACTTTGTCATTCCTTCATCTTTGGAAGATTATTTAATCGACAACACCCTGGACCTCATACTTTAAGAACTATACTGCGCTTAAACAAATCAATAGCCGGATTTGCTAGAGTGTTCTTATTAAACAATAAAGCCCTAAACTAAACTAATTATCTTTGAAGCCAAAAGGGAAAACTGTTCAAAACAAGTGCTGATCGAGGTTCAATCGTTATAATGTTCAAAACCCACGATGCCAAGACAAAAGCCTTAACCCATTTTCACCTGAGAAAACATTCTACAAAATGTCTTATAATCATGACAGTTTTCTGGAAAACCCTCATGTTTCTATATCAGTGTTTCTCAATATTTCATGTCAAGGACGCCCCAAAAATATATATGTAATTGGCCGCCGACTCCCATCTGAAAATATGATGTTCCAGGGACCTCCCCAGAAGGAAAGATTTGAGTTAAAAACACGCGGAAAGAATATATATTCAAAGATTTGCACCACATTTTCACGATTTTCCAAAAATAGCAGATCTACAAGCTCAGGAGCTTGTAGATCTGCTATTTTTCAATAGCTAAGGTTAAAACACCAAAAGGGGTTCCCGCTCAGAATGGGTTAAGTGGAGTCATGGACTCAGGCCTGCATTTCAACAGCTCCATTAGCAAATGAGGAGAATGAGACCCAGGCAGTCACTGCCATCGACACCGGGAACTCCCCCCTGCCAGCAAGCTTGTACTGTGGGAACTGGTCTGGCGTACAGCCTGATAGTCTGGAACTACACCTCAGAGACAACAATTAAAGGACCTCCACTTTTGACACTCAAACTGGCTGCTGTGATTCCCCTAGTGAGCTTTAAAAGGATTGCCATCATGGGGCACACTTCCCATACACTGCTCCTGCTTTGACGTATAGCAACTGTCTGCTTGCTTCTTAGTCAACTAGCAATTTCCGTTGCTTTAGTTTTTATTTATTAGTCCTTATTGGTCGCGTTCCTGTTCTGCCTTTTAAGCTTCTGCGGTAGTGGGTACTGTATTTATGAGCATTGTATGTCTGTCCTGTTTTTGTCTTGTGTTTTTTGTTACTGGCAGAGTTGTGTCACTTATTTTGGCTCCTCTCTTGGCCAGTTCACACTTGTAAAAGAGACTTCAGTCTCAATGTGGTTTTTACAGGTTAAATGAAGGTTAAATAAAAATATATATACTTTTCAAATAGTTGTAATGGAGCAACAGTACTATATTTGGTTCTGAGGTGTAGTGGAATAGAAGACCAATTGAAAAGGAAAGTGAACTGAAGTACAGCACTTGAGAAAACGTACTTGAATCGTTATTTTCTTACGGCACTGCAGAGAGAGATATTTAACTCTATTACAAAGTCAGCCTATACCTTAAGAATATATGCTTAAGGATTAAACGATTTGAGGATTCAACTCATAAGGATTTGGGAGGAAAAAAGTGTCTTTAGTTCATCTTTAGCATAGATAGACTACTGTAACAGTCTGTGTCTGTACAGATCTCCCTAACGTCTTCAGATCGGATCACTGTAACTGTAGTTGATTCAGAACGCTTCTGCCAAGAGTCCTTTACTAAATGCCAAGAAAGTGGAGTGTCTCACTACACTTCTTATCTTTACACTTTCTCCCTGTAAAAATAATAATTGGCTTCAAAACACTATACTGTTGGGCTTTCTAAAACATCGAATGGTTTTAGGGCCAAAAAACATCTTTCATCAGGTGGAAACCAGCTCATGCATGTCCTAAACTAAACTGCCAGGATTCAAGTTCAAATATAGCAAAATAATAATAATAAAAATAATTGCTACCATAGGTCGCAGATTACTAAAACCTCAGTCCGTCAGCCAGTCCGTCACACCACCATATATGGCCATCAGTCCGTCACGCCTCGTGACACGTCACGCCACCACCATATATGGCCGTCAGTCCGTCACGCCTCGTGGCACACTCCATATATGGCCGTCTCCATATATGAAGATCACGACACTGACCTCATCAAACCCTGGATAGCCATACATGGAGAAGACTAGAACATCACCTAGATCTGCATAATATATGGAGCCGGCCAGCAACTCTACATCTCACTCAAACCCTTAGATCTCCATATATGGAGCTGACCTGTTCTGACATTCCATATGTTGATCCTTCCCCACCCGTCATTCCTCTTCGATGTCTCCCTTTTGACTGACACCTGTCCATTTAAACTCTAGACGGGCCTGTTGACTGACACCTGTCCATTTAAACTCTAGACGGGCCTGTTGACTGACACCTGTCCATTTAAACTCTAGACGGGCCCCAAAGTTATTAGTGCAGCCGCGCCCGGCAGCCGGAGAAAACTATAGAGTTCTCAACAGGCCCGAAAATTAAGGCATGGCCCTACCTGGGCCCTCATCAAACCCTGTACACTGAACACACTGCCCCCCTGCCTCCCCCTACCTGAGCCCTCATCAAACCCTGTACACTCAAGACACCCCCCCCCCCGCTGCCACCCTTAGATCTCTATATATGGAGCTGACCTGTTCTGACATTCCATTGATTTGACCTCATCAAACCCTGTACACTCAAGACACAAGTCACACGATACATATATGGCTATAGTACAGAATTTATTCCATTATGTTGACATGCCAAAGCGCCAGCACTCGCCCAGCAGTCTGCCGTCACCCAGGCGGATGGCGTGCACGCAACCACGCCCATTCAGGGCGACGTCGCTTCTCGCCCTCAGGGCGAAAAGCAGATCAAACAAGCTTGCAGAACTATTTGAGATTATTATTCAAATGTTTCTTTTATACGATGTGTTCTAATGCTCCGTCTGGGATGCCGTAACGTTTATAGTGTCACTTTGCAGTGCCTGTTCTTCAAACGCACTACACAAATAAATAAATAAATACAATAGCGTTGTATTCGATGTGAACATGAATAAATGTTCACAAATGGTTGTGTGTGTGTGTGTGTGTGTGTGTGTGTGTGTGTGTGTGTGTGTGTGTGCGCGTGTGCGTGCGTGCGTGCGTGCGTGCGTGCGCGTGTGTGTGTGTGTGCGTGTGTGTGTGTGTGCGTGCGTGTGTGCGTGTGCGTGTGTGTGTGCGTGCGTGCACTCACTCTCTTGGTGAGTTTGTGTGTCCATCATAAAGTTGTGAACGTGTTTCTCTGCTTTGGTGAGCTCCAACTTCCTGGCAACCACGGCAACCACCAGAGCTGTACACCCGCCCCCTACCGGGAGAGAGAGAGAGAGAGAGAGAGGGGGGGGGGGGGGGGAGGGGGAGGGGAGAGAGAGAGAGAGAGAGCATAACACATCACCATAAGCTCATATCATAATGCATCGATCAATGGCCTTCATTGCATTATACTATTTGTAATCAATCAATTAGTCTGTCTTCCACCGGTCTAATTAAACACTGTTTCTCTACATTGATGTCCAGAGAGTCATCCATCGTCCTCTCCCTACTTAGCCTGCATGGCTCCGGCCCTGAATCACTACTAGCCACGAACCTTTCTTTTCTCCTTTTATTCGGGGCGATTCATGTCTGTTTGACTCGATCGGTAAATGGGGGTGAAAGTCTCCATCGGACTGAAAATGCGCCTGTCACTGTCATCCCATCAGAACAGAAGCCATAACTCTATCCCCCCCCCCCTCTCCAATACATTTATATTCCAACCCGTACATAGATTTAATGTCTTGTTGAGATATTCAAATTGTTATTGTTGATGTTGTTGTGAATGCATGCATGGGACACAGATGGAAACAAGACCGCAAGGTCTTTCTTCGGTGAGACAGATAGAGAGAGAGAGAGAGAGAGAGAGAGAGAGAGAGATGGCATAGGATTAAGATTGATAGTCAAGCTCCACGAGGTCTGCAGTATTTGCATTACCCAGCATGCATCACTAATGGAGCGTCCCTGAATGCCCAGCAATCAACATACAACACGCAGGCACACACTCACACACACACACACACACACACACACACACACACACACACACACACACACACACCACACACACACACACACACACACACTGTATACTGTACATATACTGTACCGTACATGGTATACAAAGCCCAAACGGACTGACAGCAGCAGCTTATTCTCTGTAATGAGAAACTGTCAATCATCCAAAATGGCTAAACTTAACACATTCTGACCGGGAACCCATTTTGGTGTTAGCATCATGTTATGCTTTATCTATTGAAAATAGCAGATCTACAAGCTCATAGCGCGCCACCGAGTGGCGCGCTATGAGCTTGTAGGTCTGCTATTTTTGAAAATCGAAGAAACGACTGACATTTTTAGATTCTGATCTCAGGTCAGAATGGGTTAATCAGACCAGTGTGTGTGTCCAGTGGAAACCTCGTATGAATCTGATCTCAGGTCAGAATGGGTTAAACCGTCCGCCCTTCTATGTTGGCCTCATCTGTATCGAACCGATGTCCAAATAATATTTGTAGTTTGTAGTTTTAGAGGCGAACGCCGAGTCAAAAATCATAATTATGCACACTTGTATTTCATTCTATAATAAATATTGGTTAAATCTATTGGTGAGTTAATTGTCTGACTGAATTCCAGTTAATTCTGCATAGCAGTGGTTGAAGGTTCCAGACCTTTTCATCTCACGGACCCCCACATTGACTCTAATTATCAGATGGACCCCCATCTGAAAAGACACGCCAGAGAGGCAGAGACCCCCGTATAAGAGATGATTTGCACGGCTCTATAGCAGTGATTCTCAACCCGTTACATTTCAAGGGACCCCCAGGTTTGACATGAAAATGTGTCTATAAGACCCCCATTTAACACATTCTGACCTGAGATCAGATTCATACGAGGTTTCCACTGGACACACACTGGTCTGATTAACCCATTCTGACTGAGATCAGATTAAAAAAATGTCAGTCGTTCTTCGATTTTTCAAAAATAGCAGACCTACAAGCTCGTAGCGCGCCACTCGGTGGCGCGCTACGAGCTTGTAGATCTGCTATTTTTCAATAGCTAAAGCACGACATGATGCCAACACCAAAATGGTTCCTGTTCAGAATGGTTAATGGCATTTCCATCTCTGAGACCCCCAATTTAGGTTGTGAAATCAATGTTCAATTTAACAGATCAAGTTACAGACCCATAAAGGGTCCATTTGGTTCTAAGCTATATCATTTAGCTATATGGGACCCCCTGGAACTCCCTCAAGGACCCCTGGGGGTCCCCGGACCCCACTTTGGGAGCCACTGCTGTATATATAGGCTCCTCACGTGAAATAAATACTCTGAAACGCCTCGTCCGACGTACGGTATGCACTTTAGTTGAGGATGTTCATATATAGCCTGGGGAGAAGTTCTGTACGTCAATAATATAAACATTACATGAGATGGGAAATATGCATCAACATGATACGTTAATTGCCTAGTGCAAACTGTACATGTAGTACATTAAGGAAACAGCACATGCATGCAGTTTACATTAACATACTGTATATGCTTTAACATGTGTATTAAGTATAGGGGGCCAGTGCACGCACGCACGCACGCACGCACGCGCACGCACGCACGCACGCAGCACGACACACACACACACACACACACACACGCACACGCACATGCACAATGAGGCAGCATTATGGTCTCTGTCGGGTGGAAACCTGTGTGCAAAACTGTGGATCCAAATTCAGAAGCAGCAGAAGTAGCAGATCTACACAAGCTGAAATCGGAGATTGCGGATCTGCTGCTTTTTTTTTACTTTTAAATTTTTATCCCACGATTTTGTAACCCAGTTTTCTTTTCACCCAGTGCAATTGTCTAATGTAATCCTGGGCGCTACACTTCC
>NC_137868.1:5297833-5310333 GCF_963924005.1 Protomyctophum bolini | reverse complement strand
CTCCTCCTGAACAAACTTCATCTGATGCAGAGTGGAATGGACCGACTGGTGCTCTGAACTGACCTGAACAATTTAACTCTCTGCACTTTATATTTATTTACTATTCATTGCACACAATGTTGCTTTTGTCTTGTCCTGTTTGGCACTTATGTTGTAACTGCGCTCTGCTGTCCCACCAAACCAAATCCCTAACAAGTTTACATATCATGGCAATAAAATAAAGGCTTCTGGTTCTGATTCTCCACCGTCTCTCCAAACTCATCTTCTTCTTCTATGCAACGGCAGAACGGTAGAGTCTGTTCTCCTATGAATTCTGGACCCTGAAGCCAACCCTGCAGAAGTCTCTAGACGGGTGTTACACCAGAATGCTGCATGCGTGCACTGCATGCTTAACACCAGCAAGAGTACACATGTCACCAACAAGAGTCTATGATGGAATGCCATGAAGGGTGAGCCAGAAAACAGCAGCCAGGAGAATGGGACTATAGGAGGACACACTGCCAAAGACACCGAGAGCTGCCAAACAGCAAACTATAGTGCTGTGGGAACCAACACACGGGCGCCGGTCACAAGGACGTCCCACATTAACCCATTCTGACCTGAGATCAGATTTATACGAGGTTTCCACATGGACACACACTGGTCTGATTAACCCCATTCTGACCTGAGATCAGATTCTAAAAATGTCAAGTCGTTCTTCGATTTTTCAAAAAAATAGCAGACCTACAAGCTCGTAGCGCGCCACTCGGTGGCGTGCTACGAGCTTGTAGGTCTGCTATTTTTAAATAGCTAAAGCATAACGTAATGCTATAACGCCAAAAGGGGTTCCCGCCCAGAATGGGTTAACATATGTGGATGTACTCAAGGACGACGCAGGAGCACAAAGCACCAGATGTGTGGAGAACGGGTGATGGACGACCTGTAGAGATAGAGGGGAAAAACTAACCAAAGGAAACACTGTAACCTTTAATTCCACTCATCATTTTACTGTAACAATACTTTACTTTACACTGTAACCTTTAATTCCACTCATCATTTTACTGTAACAATACTTTTACGTGAATATACAGTTTATGGCAACTCGACCAAACCGCTAGTAGTATGAGTGAGTCGTGAATAAATTAACTTGATTGCCTTATATCTGTGTGTGTGTGCGTTCCAGCTCCAGTGTATAGTACTTTGGACGCACGCACGCACGCACGCACGCACGCACGCACGCACGCACGCACGCACGCACACCAACGCACGCCACGCATGCGCGCGCGCACGCACACACGCCGGTCCGGGAGCTCACGGTACTTTTCTAACTCTGTTGGCCTTCAGTGTTGTCATGGTAACTAGGCTGAGATTTCCACCTATAAAGAGAGTCATTACAGTCCTCTAACTATTTTAACTCCATCCTTCCTCTACTTCCACCACGACAGAAGAGGTTAGAAGTTAGTTAAGTTAGTTAAGTTAGGCCAGATCACAGCCCATATGGGGATGATCTTTACGTTCAGGACTATAGGCCAGATCACACCCCATATGGGGATGATCTTAACGTTCAGGACTATAGGCCAGATCACAGCCCATATGGGGATGATCTTTACGTTCAGGACTAGGCCAGATCACAGCCCATATGGGGATGATCTTTACGTTCAGGACTATAGGCCAGATCACAGCCCATATGGGGATGATCTTTACGTTCAGGACTAGGCCAGATCACAGCCCATATGGGGATGATCTTTACGTTCAGGACTATAGGCCAGATCACAGCCCATATGGGGATGATCTTTACGTTCAGGACTAGGCCAGATCACAGCCCATATGGGGATGATCTTTACGTTCAGGACTAGGCCAGATCACAGCCCATATGGGGATGATCTTTACGTTCAGGACTATAGGCCAGATCACAGCCCATATGGGGATGATCTTAACGTTCAGGACTATAGGCCAGATCACACCCCATATGGGGATGATCTTTACGTTCAGGACTATAGGCCAGATCACACCCCATATGGGGATGATCTTAACGTTCAGGACTATAGGCCAGATCACAGCCCATATGGGGATGATCTTTACGTTCAGGACTATAGGCCAGATCACAGCCCATATGGGGATGATCTTTACGTTCAGGACTAGGCCAGATCACAGCCCATATGGGGATGATCTTTACATCATTTCCAGGACGTCTTCACCGGTTGAAATAAGCTTATTCTGGGCCAGATCTGACTAGTTATGTGACTTAAGTTGATCTGGCCTCTATCGGACTCTCTCTGATTCATATCAGGGACGTCCGTCTTAGTGGGCAGAATATATGTTGGTTGAAATCAGGTGATATTCTGGGCCAGGTCCGACTAGACATGGTTTGACCCGATCTGGCCCCAATCGAGACATCAATCCACCCACAGGTCTTGGACGCTTGACCCGGCAAGCATGCTGGGTTGAGATCCTGCATGCAGAGTTCTGCAAAAAGCTATTATCCGGGTTACAAAGGAAAAGCCCAAAGCTCTGCATGCAGGGCTGAATTAAGCCAAATCCATTTCCTCTAAATATTATACAGAAAAGAACCATTAAATTCTGGAGCCGTATTAAAAAGAGTGACCCTGCCTCAGTGGTACCATTATAATTATAAAGCCCTCGCCTGCCAAGAGCTGAACGTTCAGAGAAACCTCCTCAGACAGCATCTGGCATCACAAACCAAATTATAACTAAAGAAAAGGGTGAATATTTCACTTATTATTGGTGTGAACTGTGGCAGACTATACCTACCAGTAAGACGCGCAAACGCGGGAAGCGAACGCAGCTCGTACATATTTGGGTTTTTTTAAGATTTATAGCACGCCATCACACTCATGTCACCATGACTCAGCCATAACCATATAAGGAGTCCCCAAAGCAGCTCCATATATGGGCACAAAAGCGTGACACACGGACAGACAGACATGATCTGCTAGGTCTCATAGTAAGTGCTCACTGCGTTCGCAATCACTGCGTTCGCAATAACCACATGTAGCTGATAAAAGCCTGAGAAAGACAACAGACTGAGTGATCATAGTTTGGTAATACAGAAGCCCAGAGGGCTGTCTGTCTCGCATGGCTGGACTGTTGCCTCTCGCACATTTCAAATGACTCCATCACACAGTCGTGCAAATTTAGCATAATAGCTAAGGAAAGATTTTCAAATATATCTTTGAAAAACGGAAATGCCAGCTTCTTTACTCAGATTCCGTGAGATTGTGGAATAGTTTTCTGGCTAGGAGAGACGAGACCACCCAGAGAGGAGAGAGAGACGAGACCACCCAGAGAGGAGAGGCTGTGCTGTCACTGTGCCCAAGGAGCTGCTGCAGATACAGCGTGACACTTCCTAATAAGACAATAAGAAATAATAATAATAATAACAATAACAATAATAAGAAAAAGCAGATATTAGAAACAAATTGCCGACGTATGACAGAAAGGGAGAAATTGCCACTCCTTCTGGGGAAACGGAAGGAATTTGCAGTTTTGGCTGAAAAAATATGTCAATTCCTGTCCCAAGAAAAGGGACACTATGTGCTGAGTAGGGATGGCCAACTTTGACGATGGAGAGAGAGACACTATATTTCCACACTCACTCCAGACTCATTTCAAATGCCTTTCAAATAAATGCCTTTCATTGTAGTCATGTTTAACTTTATGAACTGGCAGTGGCAGCGGTGGCCGAAGGGTTTGCGGAGCGGAATGTCGCCAGTTCGAATCCCCGGACCGGCACGTTAAAATGACCGCCGCTGAAGTGCCCTTGAGCAAGGCTTTGAACCCCTACCATGAAATGTTCTATGAGCAGGGTGTGGCTGTAAACAAGCATCTCAAGCTTACCCTGGGTAAACAAAGAACTTTGCTTTGTTTTGCTAACTAAATACAAATACATTGGATAGAGAGAGAGAGAGAGAGAGAGAGAGAGAGATGATGATGATGATAAAGGGAGGAGTGTTAGAGCAGATGGTAGAATTAACAGAAAGTAAACAGACTGCCATGGAGGAGAGAGAAACAGAGAGTTAGATCAGATGAATGTTTGGACAGAGATCCAGTGGGAGAGAGAGAGAGAGAGAGAGAGAGAGAGAGAGAGAGAGAGATATAGAGGGAGAGAGAGCACGTGGGAGGAAATTGTGAACTACAAGTTACAACCTTTGTTATACAACAGAGGACGACATGAAAGGCACACACACACACACACACACACACACACACAGTCGCGCACACACACACACACACACACACACACACACACACACACACACACACACACACACACACACACACACTTCCAGAGAGACAGATGCAGGCGGACTAAAGCATTGGCAGAAATGAATGTATTTGCTAATCCTCGATATAACACAGACAGACAGACAGACAGACAGACAGACAGACAGACAGACAGACAGACAGACAGACGGGTATACAGACCATAATCCCGGTGAGCAGACAGACTCCTTTCCCACAGTAGGTGTGAGGGACCATGTCTCCACAGACAGACAGACAGACAGACAGACAGACAGACAGACAGACAGACAGACAGACAGACAGACAGACGGGTATACAGACAGACAGACAGACAGACAGACAGACAGACAGACAGACGGGTATACAGACCATAATCCCGGTGAGCAGACAGACTCCTTTCCCACAGTAGGTGTGATGGACCATGTCTCCACAGACAGACAGACAGACAGACAGACAGACAGACAGACAGACAGACAGACAGACGGGTATACAGACAGACAGACAGACAGACAGACAGACAGACAGACAGACAGACAGACAGACGGGTATACAGACAGACAGACAGACAGACAGACAGACAGACAGACAGACAGACAGACAGACGGGTATACAGACCATAATCCCGGTGAGCAGACAGACTCCTTTCCCACAGTAGGTGTGATGGACCATGTCTCCATAGACAGACAGACAGACAGACAGACAGACAGACAGACAGACAGACAGACAGACAGACAGACAGGCAGACAGGCAGACAGACAGACAGGGTACAGACCATAATCCCGGTGAGCAGACAGACTCCTTTGCCACAGACAGACAGACAGACAGACAGACAGACAGACAGACAGACAGACAGACAGACAGACAGACAGACAGACAGACAGACAGACAGACTGAAGGACAGACAGACAGACAGACAGACAGACAGACAGACAGACAGACAGACAGACAGACAGACAGACAGACAGACAGACAGACTGAAGGACAGACAGACAGACAGACAGACAGACAGACAGACAGACAGACAGACTGAAGGACAGACAGACAGACAGACAGACAGACAGACTGAAGGACAGACAGACAGACAGACAGACAGACAGACAGACAGACGGGTATACAGACCATAATCCCGGTGAGCAGACAGACTCCTTTCCCACAGTAGATGTGAGGGACCATGTCTCCACAGACAGACAGACAGACAGACAGACAGACAGACAGACAGACAGACAGGGTACAGACCATGATCCCGGTGAGCAGACAGACTCCTTTCCCACAGTAGGTGTGTGGGACCATGTCTCCGTAGCCGATGGACAGGAAGGTGATGGAGATGAGCCACATGGCGCCCAGGAAGTTACTGGTGACGTCCTGGGCATCGTGGTACCTGCAAAACAAACACATGTTTTACTTCAGTAAAAGTAGCAATACTGCAATAAATACATACTCTGTCACAAGTAAATGTACTTGAGTTAAAGTACACAAGCATTGGCATCAAGATGTACATGCATAAAGTACCAAAGTACTCCTTATGCAGAATGTCGCATTTCAAGTTCAAATATCTCATCCCAAAATTCATGAAATGAAAAATATATTTTTTTCAGGACCAAAATACAATACAGAAACAGAGAGAGTTCCTATTCCAGCACCACAGACAGAGACACAGTTCCTTTCAGCACCGCGGACAGAGACACATTTCCCTTTCAGCACCACAGACAGAGACACAGTTCCCTTTCAGCACCACGGACAGAGACACAGTTCCCTATCAGCACCACAGACAGAGACACAGTTCCTTTCAGCACCACAGACAGAGACACAGTTCTTTTCAGCACCGCGGACAGAGACACAGTTCCTTTCAGCACCTTGGACAGAGACACAGTTCCTATTCCAGCACCACAGACAGACACAGTTCCTATTCCAGCACCACAGACAGACACAGTTCCTATTTCAGCACCACAGACAGAGACACAGTTCCTTTCAGCACCACAGACAGAGACACATTTCCTTTCAGCACCACGGACAGAGACACAGTTCCTTTCAGCACCGCAGACAGAGACACAGTTCCTTTCAGCACCACGGACAGAGACACAGTTATTTTCAGCACCGCGGACAGAGACACAGTTCCCTTTCAGCACCACAGACAGAGACAGTTATTTTCAGCACCACAGACAGAGACACAGTTCCCTTTCAGCACCACAGACAGAGACACAGTTCCCTTTCAGCACCACAGACAGAGACACAGTTCCCTTTCAGCACCGCAGACAGAGACACAGTTCCTTTCAGCACCACAGACAGAGACACAGTTCCTTTTTCAGCACCACAGACAGCGACACAGTTCCCTTTCAGCACCACAGACAGAGACACAGTTCCTATTCCAGCACCGCAGACAGAGACACAGTTCCTTTCAGCACCACGGACAGAGACACAGTTCCTTTCAGCATCGCAGACAGAGACACAGTTCCTTTCAGCAACGCGGACAGAGACACAGTTCCCTTTCAGCACTGCGGACAGAGACACAGTTCCTTTCAGCAACGCGGACAGAGACACAGTTCCCTTTCAGCACTGCGGACAGAGACACAGTTCCTATTCCAGCACCACAGACAGAGACACAGTTCCTATTCCAGCACCACAGACAGAGACACAGTTCCCTTTCAGCACCACAGACAGAGACACAGTTCCTTTTCAGCACCACAGACAGAGACACAGTTCCCTTTCAGCACCGTGGACAGAGACACAGTTCCCTTTCAGCACCGCGGACAGAGACACAGTTCCCTTTCAGCACCGCGGACAGAGACACAGTTCCCTTTCAGCACCGTGGACAGAGACACAGTTCCCTTTCAGCACCGTGGACAGAGACAGTTCCTTTCAGCACCACAGACAGAGACACAGTTCCCTTTCAGCACCACAGACAGAGACACATTTCCTTTCAGCACCACGGACAGAGACAGTTCCTTTCAGCACCACAGACAGAGACACAGTTCCCTTTCAGCACCACAGACAGAGACACATTTCCTTTCAGCACCACAGACAGAGACACAGTTCCTTTTCAGCACCACAGACAGAGACACATTTCCTTTCAGCACCACGGACAGAGACACAGTTCCTTTCAGCACCACAGACAGAGACACAGTTCCCTTTCAGCACCACAGACAGAGACACAGTTCCCTTTCAGCACCACAGACAGAGACACATTTCCTTTCAGCACCACAGACAGAGACACAGTTCCTTTCAGCACCACAGACAGAGACACAGTTCCCTTTCAGCACCACAGACAGAGACACAGTTCCTTTCAGCACCACGGACAGAGACACAGTTCCTTTTCAGCACCACAGACAGAGACACAGTTCCTTTCAGCACCACGGACAGAGACACAGTTCCTTTCAGCACCGCGGACAGAGACACAGTTCCCTTTCAGCACTGCGGACAGAGACACAGTTCCTTTCAGCACCACAGACAGAGACACAGTTCCTTTTCAGCACCGCAGACAGAGACACAGTTGGCTGGGCTCACTGCTTGGCACTGGCAGTGTATGTTTCATGATAAATGTTTTTATGTGATGTATTCCCCATGCTTTTTGTTCTTGCTTAATGTAAATCGCTCTGGATTAAGAGCGTCTGCTAAATGCCTAAATTGTAAATTGTAAATTGTGTTAACCCATTCTGACCTCAGATCAGATTCATACGAGGTTTCCACTGGACACACACTGGTCTGATTAACCCATTCTGACCTGAGATCAGATTCTAAAAATGTCAGTCGTTCTTCGATTTTTCAAAAATAGCAGAACTACAAGCTCGTAGCGCGCCACTCGGTGGCGCGCTATGAGCTTGTAGATCTGCTATTTTTCAATAGCTAAAGCACGACATGATGCTAACACCAAAATGGGTTCCCGCCCCAAAATGGGTTAAAGATTTGAGTTAAAAACGTTCGCTCTGAAAGAACAAATATTCAAAGATTTGCGCCACCACATATTAACAATTTTTTTCTAAAATAGCAGATCTACAAGCTCGTAGCGCGGCAGTTCTGCAGATGTGCCATTCCAACACTTGAGGCTTTCCTGTACTTTTCCTGCATTTTGTTCTGAAAATACTTGTTTTCCCCCCAAGGTTCTTTTCACTGTTTAGCCTTGCTAATATTATTCTCTTCTGTTACTGAAAACAAATGGAGTCTGTGTTATAGTTCCTCCAGGGACATGTTAGTCTGAATGCCTCATGTCAGCTGACTGTATCCATCAGCCTATAGGCTGACTGTAAATCCATCGGCCTATAGGCTGACTGTATCCATCAGCCTATAGGCTGACTGTATCCATCAGCCTATAGGCTGACCGTATCCATCAGCCTATAGGCTGACCGTATCCATCAGCCTATAGGCTGACTGTATCCATCAGCCTATAGGCTGACTGTATCCATCAGCCTATAGGCTGACTGTATCCATCAGCCTATAGGCTGACCGTATCCATCAGCCTATAGGCTGACCGTATCCATCAGCCTATAGGCTGACTGTATCCATCAGCCTATAGGCTGACTGTATCCATCAGCCTATAGGCTGACTGTATCCATCAGCCTATAGGCTGACTGTATCCATCAGCCTATAGGCTGACTGTATCCATCAGCCTATAGGCTGACTGTATCCATCAGCCTATAGGCTGACTGTATCCATCAGCCTATAGGAAGCTTATCCTATTCCTCATTCACGTCTCAGCTGATCATTACGTCACACTTCCATACTCCAAGCAGAACTTAATGTCAATGTATTGCTCTTAATGTGTAAACTGAATGTTGAACTGAAATTATTGTCTATAGAATTCAATGTTGTACAGCTCTATGGCTTTAATGTTAAAATGCATTCAAGTTTGCATGTTAATCTCATTAAGTGTCTTGATATGTGCTCGTTCTTGTAAACCCACAGGGGGTTTCGCTTGGCGTTCCTCGATGTTGCTTAGCGTGCTGCTTAGACATAAGCGGAGCCTTTAACGCCAAAGTGTCACTTTTCGACACTTCTGTCCATCGTAAAAACAAAAAGAATCTGAATATTATTTAACCCATTTTGGGGCGGGAACCCCTTTTGGTGTTAGCATTATGTTATGCTTTAGCTATTGAAAAATAGCAGATCTACAAGCTCATAGCGCGCCACGCGATACGAGTTTGTAGGTCTGCTATTTTTTGAAAAATCGAAAGAACGACTGACATAGAAACATAGCTTTTTCAGAAAACTGTCAGGATGTATAAAGACATTTTTAGAATCTGATCTCAGGTCAGAATGGGTTAAATAACGACACCGTTTGCAAATGCCCTCCTTTCTCCCTGGTTAATGTTCTGACCGTTTACTGACAATCCACGCTGTCTGTCCGACGGCACCATGTGTGTGTGTGTGTGTGCGTGTGTGTGTGTGTGTGTGTGTGTGTGTGTGTGTGTGTGTGTGCGTGTGCGTGTGTGTGTGTGCGTGTGTCTCTGTGTGTGTGTGTGTGTGTGTGTGTGTGTGTGTGTGTGTGTGTGTGTGTGTGTGCGTGTGTGTGAAGCTCTCAAATGGTACAATTCTGTATAACTGCAACGGGGCTGTACTATAGCTGTGAAACTAAATGAATGAAAGGATAGCGACCGCACGGCTCTATTATGAAAACCGTTTGCAAACAATCTGCCAGAGAGACGAGCTTCACTCCCAGTGTCTGCTCCTCTCCTGTGAGTCCTCTGTGTCTGTGAGGCTGAGACGTCCTGCCAGGCAGAGGCAGAGTCCTCTGTGTCTGTGAGGCTGAGACGTCCTGCCAGGCAGAGGCAGAGTCCTCTGTGTCTGTGAGGCTGACACAACGTCCTGCCAGGCAGAGGCAGTGAGTCCTCTGTGTCTGTGAGGCTGACACGTCCTGCCAGGCAGAGGCAGTGAGTCCTCCGTGTCTGTGAGGCTGACACGTCCTGCCAGGCAGAGGCAGAGTCCTCTGTGTCTGTGAGGCTGACACAACGTCCTGCCAGGCAGAGGCAGTGAGTCCTCTGTGTCTGTGAGGCTGACACGACGTCCTGCCAGGCAGAGGCAGTGAGTCCTCCGTGTCTGTGAGGCTGACACGTCCTGCCAGGCAGAGGCAGTGAGTCCTCCGTGTCTGTGAGGCTGACACGACGTCCTGCCAGGCAGAGGCAGAGTCCTCCGCGTCTGTGAGGCTGACAGTGACACGTCCTGCCAGGCAGAGGCAGAGTCCTCCGTGTCTGTGAGGCTGACAGTGACACGTCCTGCCAGGCAGAGGCAGAGTCCTCCGTGTCTGTGAGGCTGACAGTGACACGTCCTGCCAGGCAGAGGCTGTGAGTCCTCCGTGTCTGTGAGGCTGACAGTGACACGTCCTGCCAGGCAGAGGCTGTGAGTCCTCTGTGTCTGTGAGGCTGACAGTGACACGTCCTGCCAGGCAGAGGCAGAGTCCTCTGTGTCTGTGAGGCTGACACGACGTCCTGCCAGGCAGAGGCAGAGTCCTCCGTGTCGGTAAGGCTGACACCACGTCCTGCCAGGCAGAGGCAGAGTCCTCCGTGTCTGTGAGGCTGACACGACGTCCTGCTAGGCAGAGGCAGTGAGTCCTCCGTGTCTGTGAGGCTGACACAACGTCCTGCCAGGCAGAGGCAGTGAGTCCTCCGTGTCTGTGAGGCTGACAGTGACACGTCCTGCCAGGCAGAGGCAGCTGCTGCTGGCTTTGATCAGCCTGAAGCTCTACACGGAAACCCTCCCTGGAGCCGCATGGAGCACAACTCACTTATACTGGGGAAAACATTTTGTTTTTTGGTTTTACTCAAGTAAAAAGTATCAACGCTGCGATATAGAAATACTCCCATTACAAGTTAAAGGAGAATTCCACACTAAAAGGCTTTCTTATATTTCTTTGTAGTTGTTACGTCCCCACCAAAGAGGTCCAGGTGTTATTTTGTGCAAAAGCTCCATATTAGCTATTTCCCCTACCATAAGCCCTAAATGAATTGCATTGAATGGGAATTGAATGGGGCTATATGGGGTGTTGTGCTAATTTGCTTATTTCCATCGCTCAAAATTATAATTTCTTTGTATATATCCTCTCTTCATAATGTAAATAATATCCCAACACCCCACAGCCCCATTCAATGTAATGCAATTCATTGAGGGCTTATGGTATAGGGAAAAAAGCCAATAAGGAGTTTTTGCACAAAGAAACACCTGGACCTCTTTGGTGGGGACGCAACGACTACAAAGAAAGGTAAGAAAGATAAGAAAGCATTCTAGCATGGAATTCTCCTTCTGTTCTCTGTTACAATGCACTATAGACCTCTGGGAGATGGAGTCTGTCCCTGTTACAATGCACTATAGACCTCTGGGAGATGGAGTCTGTCCCTGTTACAATGCACTATAGACCTCTGGGAGATGGAGTCTGTCCCTGTTACAATGCACTATAGAGCGCAGCAAACAAAACAAATAGTATTGTCTCCTGCCTTTATTTTCTTCTTTCTAATGATTTGATCGTCCCAAAACATTGTGTTCATTGTCATGATTTGTCATGATCCGAATTGGCTTTGTCCGCAGCGTAACCGTCTTTAAATAAATTATATTCGAAGTGCCAATGGAAAAATGCATTGGGGTTTCATTTCCTGGGCCACTCGCTTTTCTGAAAGGGGGCGGGACTGCTGCGCTCTATAGACCTCTGGGAGATGGAGTCTGTCCCTGTTACAATGCACTATAGACCTCTGGGAGATGGAGTCTGTTTCTGTTACAATGCACTACAGACCTCTGGGAGATGGAGTCTGTCCCTGTTACAATGCACTATAGACCTCTGGGAGATGGAGTCTGTTCTCTGTTACAATGCACTACAGACCTCTGGGAGATGGAGTCTGTCCCTGTTACAATGCACTATAGACCTCTGGGAGATGGAGTCTGTTCTCTGTTACAATGCACTACAGACCTCTGGGAGATGGAGTCTGTCTCTGTTACAATGCACTATAGACCTCTGGGAGATGGAGTCTGTCTCCGTTACAATGCCCTATAGACCTCTGGGAGATGGAGTCTGTCTCTGTTACAATGCACTACAGACCTCTGGGAGATGGAGTCTGTCTCTGTTACAATGCACTACAGACCTCTGGGAGATGGAGTCTGTCTCTGTTACAATGCACTACAGACCTCTGGGAGATGGAGTCTGTCTCTGTTACAATGCACTACAGACCTCTGGGAGATGGAGTCTGTCTCTGTTACAATGCACTAGACTGTATAAATTCCTCACAGAGTGTACTACGATTTTTATTTCTGTGCACACTCCCTCCCGCTCTGACCCCCCTGGG
>NC_137868.1:5215288-5295288 GCF_963924005.1 Protomyctophum bolini | reverse complement strand
AGATGGTCATCAGGGTCTTCATCACGAACCTGGTGTTAAAGTGCACCTGGGGAGACACGCACGCACGCACGCACACGCACGCACACGCACACGCACACACACACACACACACACACACGCACGCACGCACGCTCGCACGCACGCACGCACGCACACACACACGCACACACACACACGGACACGCACGCAAGCACGCACGCACACACACACACATTGATTTAGTTTTACTTTTGAATACAATTTTAATTGAGGGTATAAAAAGTGGATTAAAAACAAATTTACTGGTAAATTCAAGGCATATTATGAAAAAGATAATCTTATAAAGACAGCTATAGGGGTCATCAATATGTCCACACACACACACACACATACTTGTGTCTGTGGCATGACTTGACCTTGTCCCTGGAAAAGTCTGAGTGTGCGCCATTTGTGACCAGATTTGACTGAGAGCCTGCCATCGCGCAAATTCCAGCTTTTCACCAGAGGAGAAAAACTGTTTTTTTTCTTCCCAGAATGAGTTAACCCATTTTGGGGCAGGAACCCCTTTTGGTGTTAAGCATCATGTTATGCTTTAGCTATTGAAAAATAGCAGACCTACAAGCTCATAGCGCTCCACCGAGTGGCGCGCTACGAGCTTGTAGGTCTGCTATTTTTGAAAAATCGGAAGAACGACCGACATAGAAACATAGCTTTTTCAGAAAACTGGCAGGATGTAGAAGACATTTTTTAGAATCTGATCTCAGGTCAGAATGGGTTATTAGCACAGGCAGACTCTTCACATACTAGAGTCTGAAATAAGTGTCAGAGCTAAAGCGTATATAGTTCCGACCATAAACGATGCCGACTCGTTGCAAAGCTGAAACTTAAAGGAATTGACGGATTTAAGGGCACCACCAGGAGTGGAGCCTGCAGCGGCTTAATTGGACTCAACACGGGGAAGCTCACCCGGCCCGGAAACACGGAAAGGATGGACAGATTGATAGCTCTTTCTCCGTTCTGTGGGTGGTGGTGTCTATAGAGTGGGTTTACCCAGGCTGTGGGTGGTGGTGTCTATAGAGTGGGTTTACCCCAGGGTGTGGGTGGTGGTGCATGGCCGTTCGTAGTTGGTTTGGAGTGATTTGTCTGGTTGATTCGGATAACGAACGAGACTTTTTTTTTTTTTCTCCAAACCCCAGAGAAAACTCCAGACCGCACAGTAAATCCACTGAATGTTAAAAGTTCAGGTTTTTGGGGTGTAATTGAGGTTATAAAACAGAAAAACGAAAAATAAAAAACATTTAAAATGAATGCCATGAAACCTTCATTTAGCCGTTTTGGACATACACGTTTTCCACGATATGAAGCTTGTGGAACACATAGCGGTAATTTCTGGCACCATTTCATCACGAAAGTGACATTTTTGTATCTAGTTTTGGTTGGAAAGAGTACAAAGGCTTCCACACGGAGGCAAAGATAACAGCTCGTTCCTACTAAACCCTTAAAATAAATATGGAAATATGGCTCTGCTCCTCCTAATTGACACCATCAACTCTTAATTCTAGTTTAAATAGCCTCCATTAACCGAGCATGATAAAGTGCACTCAGAAAACACGCGCACGCACGCACACACACACACAGACACAAAGACAGACACGTACGCACACACACACACACACACACACACACACAGACAGACACGTACGCACGCACACGTGCACACGCAGGCTAAGTGACGCACACGCATCTCGGTGAACTGAAGTGCAGTCACTCGACTTCAGGCTAATTAACTCGCCGAAGCAAACCTGAGCCTCTGCTGCAGTAATTACAGCGAACCGTGTGTGCGTGTGTGTGTGTGTGTGTGTGTGTGTGTGTGTGTGTGTGTGCGTGTGTGTGCGTGTGTGTGTGTGTGTGCTGATTGATGCATGACAAACCTAGAGCGAGGATGGTTAAACAGCAGATGAATGAACCTGTTTAGTTACGGTCTCTGTTAACCCATTCTGACCTGAGATCAGATTCATACGAGGTTTCCACTGGACACACACTGGTCTGATTAACACATTCTGACCTGAGATCAGATTCTAAAAATGTCAGTCGTTCTTCGAATTTTTCAAAAATAGCAGACCTACAAGCTCGTAGCGCGCCACTCGGTGGCGCGATATGAGCTTGTAGATCTGCTATTTTTCAATAGCTAAAGCATAACATGATGCCAACACCAAAATGGGTGCCCGGTCAGAATGGGTTAAGTTATGCGGGAACGCCTGGAGTGGCCAAAAAAAACGATACTTTTTTACTACATCCAAACAGAAATGTCTCATTGCAATTGCATTAACCAACTTTCTGTGCCTTTTATTAAAGTCCACATACAGAACAGGGACTGCCTAGAGTTCTCACCTGATAGTCTGTCTATCACCGTGTGGGCGTGCAAACACAACCAATCATATTGACGTGTCTATATAGCTTCACATCCGGTTTCGCACATAGCTCACGCTGATTGGTTCGGTACGAAGCAGATCTGACTCAGGGCTCAACTCCGTCAGAGATCCCAGATGAGTGTTGTGTTGGGGAATATGTTTCCCCAATACCGCCCTCATCTGGCAGCGTCAGGTTACCCTTATACCCTAACTCAGGAAAAAGAAAAATGCCACTATATGGCAATAAATGTTATCGAAGGGACGGACTAATGTGAACGGACTAATCGCCGAAATAAAGGATTTATGTATAACTCACGTTCCATTTCCAACATTCTAACGGTTTCCAGCCATTTCCAGCCAGGGGCGAGTAAACATCTTTGACTCAAAGCAGCAGCGATCCTCTGAAGGGACGCAGCATGTCCAACACTGTCCTCGTTAACAAAGTGCAACTTCGTCATCACCAATCACCGTTGGCTAACGTTGTGCAACAGTCCAGAACAGAGCTATACAATATTATGACAACTGTCAACTTGGCTATAATTCTACTAGGCTTACTGTAGGCCTACATTAATGATTGCCTCTCAGACCCACATACACCACGCGTAATGTGCGTTGCCTAACCAAAATAACAGACATACAAACTATCAACATGCCGCTCGATTGCGTGTCGACAGCTTGCAGATCTGTTCTTTTGGGCACACAATCAGGCGCGCTGAGATGGGGAAATTAAATTGCTGTTTTTTTTTTATATATATATTTTTTATCCCACGATTTTGTAACCCATTTTTCACCCCTGTGCCAATCATCTACTGTGATCCTGGGCTCTACACACCCTCCGCCAACCTGGGGAGAGCAACGGACTTAACTCATGCTTCCTTCATGCCTGAGTGTCCAAGTTGCTCCTTTACACCTGACAGGGTGGAGTTTCCCTGGTTGGACGTATAGCGCGTGGAAGGAACACGTTATTCCACACGCAAACTCTATACTGACCTTCACAACGCTGTCCGTCATCGTGTGTCTATGGGGAGGATTTCAGTGTCAATATGTAGGTACGGATTTTGGGGGGTTTTCTAGGAGTGTATTTATACCACGGAATTGCAATTCCGTGGTATCTCGCCGTGTTTGGGTGAGACCACGGTCCATGTAGGGAAATGACTGTGGATAATTATCCACAGAGATGTGCTCTCTCTCTCTCTACACTGTGTTAAGAGACTAAAGGCACATGTCAGAGTAAGAAAAGAAAAAAAGCTCAGCAGACCCTCCAATGTTCCAATGACTCTCTGACTCCTCTGACTCTATCTACACTGGCCTTCTGCTCCCTCAATTATCCTCCTTACAACTGCCAGTCATTACTATAACGGAGGCTCGACCAACACGCCTTTGTGTGACTTTATATTCCGTCCTCGTTTTGGCTCGGCCCTGTTTTAACGCCCTGTTTCAGACGCGAGCAATTTCCTGTCCCAATTTCACGCTGCCTCTCCAAGTGCATTAGGAGAGATCCGCTCCCAGCTATCAGACATGTGTGAGGGGAGGGGAGGGGAGGGGAGAGGAGAGGAGAGGAGAGGAGAGGAGAGGAGAGGAGAGGAGAGGAGAGGAGAGGAGAGGACTGAGCTATCTATGAAACATATCCAGTATTCCTTTTCATTATCTGGCTTCACAATCAAAACAATATAACGCCTGACGGAGGCTTATTATCACCTCGTTAACTCATCTCAGGATCTATAGCCGACGCCACAAGCTCATCCCCAACCGGAGAGGGCTGGTGTTCTCTCAGCAGCATAACATGGACCATTCCATAGTTCCATAATCCACGCTAAACACAGCCCCGTTGCATATGGACGAATAGTTCCATATAAAACACGCTAAACGCAGCCCTGTTGCATATGGACGAATAGTTCCATATAAAACACGCTAAACGCAGCCCTGTTGCATATGGACGAATAGTTCCATACACATAAAACACGCTAAACGCAGCCCCGTTGCATATGGACGAATAGTTCCATACACATAAAACACGCTAAACGCAGCCCCGTTGCATATGGACGAATAGTTCCATACACATAAAACACGCTAAACGCAGCCCCGTTGCATATGGACGAATAGTTCCATATAAAACACGCTAAACGCAGCCCCGTTGCATATGGACGAATAGTTCCATACACATAAAACACGCTAAACGCAGCCCCGTTGCATATGGACGAATAGTTCCATACACATACAACACGCTAAACGCAGCCCCGTTGCATATGGACGAATAGTTCCATACACATACAACACGCTAAACGCAGCCCCGTTGCATATATGGACGAATAGTTCCATACACATAAAACACGCTAAACACAGCCCCGTTGCATATGGACGAATAGTTCCATACACATACAACACGCTAAACGCAGCCCCGTTGCATATGGACGAATAGTTCCATACACATAAAACACGCTAAACGCAGCCTTGTTGCATATGGACGAAACACGCTAAACGCCCGTTGCAGCTGCCCGTCACAACGCAGCAAGGACAGCTGGCAAAAAAAGAAATACAAACTAAATTGCCAACTGTGTCAATGAATAGGATTATCCGAATAAGAAGGACGAACAAGACACAGTCCACATCCCAAAGTTAAACACTGTATAGGCTACTGTACTGGTACCATGAGGAGATTATAGGAAACGGCTTCACAAACTGTTTTTTTAAGCCGATGACGGACAAATAACAACAGCCTAGCAGTACGAAATGGCTAAAGACTAATGAATGAAAGGATAAACAAGTGAATGAATGAATAGATGAATGAACAAAATAATGAGTGAGTGAGTGAGTGAGTGAGTGAGTGAGTGAGTGAGTGAGTGAACGAATACATTTATGAAATAATTAATCGTTCAATCAATCTACCAAATCTACAAGCTTACAAGGGGCGATAGATAATAATGTTCGGCCTTTTAGAAAACGTGTTTATAAATTTCAACATAAAAAGAAACAGAGCAATAAAATGCCATGCCCCCCAACATGGGGACCTCATAATGGAAGGTTTATCTGGAACCATAATCTGGTGAATTGTCAAATGCGTGGCCCTCTCCTCTCTCTCTCTCTCTTTGAAAACCTTAGCAGGATTATAGAGAAGAAGACAGAGACTTCTGAGGAAGTCTGTCCGTGTTCCTCCAAATGTCACCGGGGTTAAACGGAATCCTCTTAACCCATTCTGAACGGGAACCCGTTTTGGTGTTATAGCATCACGTTATGCTTTAGCTATTGAAAAATAGCAGATCTACAAGCTCATAGCGCGCCACCGAGTGGCGCGCTACGAGCTTGTAGGTCTGCTATTTTTTTTTAAATCGAAGAGCGACTGACTGACCTAGAAGACATTTTTAGAATCTGATCTCAGGTCAGAATGAAAACTGTCAGGATGTATAGAAGACATTTTTAGAATCTGATCTCAGGTCAGAATTGGTTAATGGAAGCTGTTTGATGCTGAAAGTCCTAGAAATATGATATGACTGCTGCCATCATGTTCAGGGAGAACAGTAAAGTACATCTGTCTGTAATTACATTACATTATGTGTCATCATGACCATTATTAGCCTCATTTTTCTTTCAGCGGTATTATAGGAAACCCTGGTGTGGTTTGCGACAGTGTAATGAATAAATGATACAATAAAATAACTATTCAAAGAGGTAAATATAGGCTTATTTAATCTCACGTGTTACACAAGTACATGTGCGTCATTGTCTCCACCAGGCCGAAGGCATGGGGAGACAATGTTTTGCACTCCGTCCGTCCGTGTGTGTGTGTCCGTGTGTGTGTCCGTGTGTGTGTGTGTGTGTGTGTCCGTGTGTGTGTATGTGTGTGTGTGTGTGTGTGTGTGTGTGTGTGTGTGTGTGTGTGCGTGTGTGTGTGTGCGTGCGTGTGTGTCCTGCCGTCTGTCCGTCTGTCTGTCTGTCAAATGCCGTTGACAATGAAGGGGAACATTCCCTAACGCACCCCCGCTGCCACCCTTAGATCTCCATATATGGAGCTGACCTGCTCTGACATTCCATTATGTTGATCTGACCTCATCAAACCCTGTACACTCAAGACACGCTCCATATGGTATGTTTTGTAATATATACTAAATACTCTAAATCTACAAAGTAACCATGGAAGTGGAAGCCTTAAACCCCTTTTGGTGTTAGCATTATGTTATGCTTTAGCCATTGAAAAATAGCAGATCTACAAGCTCATAGCGCGCCACCGAGTGGCGCGCTACGAGCTTGTAGGTCTGCTATTTTTGAAGAATCGTGAAAAGTGACATGAAAGTGTTTGAGAACGACTGACATATAGAAAAACATCGCTTTTTCAAGAAAACAGTCAGGATTTAGAAGACATTTTGCAGAATCGTTCCCAGGTCAAAATGGGTTAAGTGTGTTGGCAATGTGAGCAAATGGTTCCAGGTATTGCATTGGGGTATAAGGAGCACACTTCACTGGAATGGGTTTCAGATAGCGTGCTGCCCACAGCTGACAGCTCACAGCTCAATAAGCTGCCATGAAGAGATATCTCTGTCCTTCCGATGAGAATCTCTCAGTCTTTGAAGCCAAAAGGCTTTTTCACGCTCTCTGAACTCCATTAGGACCTGAGGCTTAGTTCTATAAAGTCTAATGTCAAAATGTTTAATGTCACGGACCCCCCAAAATTATATTTAAAGGGATTGTGACATTTAAAAAAAAAAGGTTTTTGTCATCACGTCATCACATTCTCAACCAATGGCCCATCTCCCACCCAATCATGCCGGCCAATCACATTTCGAGTCCTCACTTTTGTCTTCAATGTTTGTGTTCATTTATAGGGTATGATTTTGGGCCCTAAAGATGAATACAAAATCAATATCAACATCTTACTACTGTCCAATACTTAGATAGGGAGGTGAGTGATATTATGACAGGCAGTTGTTGCTGTCAAAATATGACTCCCTAGTCTTCACTTTGTGTTTGAAATAGACACTCATGCTTTCTAAGGTGTGATTTGGGGCCCTATAAGGATGAATACCAAATGAATATCAACATCCTAATACCGTCAAATACTTAGATAGGGTGAATAGGGTGGAATTATGACAGGCAGTTTCTGCTGTCAAAATATGGCTCCCCAGGCAAAAACACCTCTGTGTTTTAAATAGACACTATAGTGCTTTATGGGGTATGATTCCATATTCTATTCTTATCTATTCTAGCGTTGCTGTCGGGCAGAAACCTCGTATCTCCATAATTGTGTTTTGATGAATATCGATGAACCAACATTTCACATTTTTCTGCCGTGATACTCCTTTGCGGGGGCGATCTCTCTCTAAAGCGCCCGTCTCTCAGCTGGTCAGCATGTCGTGATGTGGTATCCATATTTCATGATATTCATATATAAGCTATGTTCAAATGTCCGACTATACATTTGGTCACTGCTAAGGTGATGCTAAGTAGGTCAATGTCTAGTCTGACTGACTGCAAGGTTCACGCATAGTCAAGTAACCTGGCTCTGCTATAGGTGTGATAGGAAATTTAGCATACTATTGTCTCAACGAGAGGCCCTTGCAGACATCACTCTGTATGCATCTGCTATTTCTATGTTAAATCTCTATCACACCTAGAACTCAACTGTTTGATGTGACTCTGTATATAATGTCTGTAAAATACAATGTTAGAGAGTCTTGACTGGCCGCCGCCAGCGGTCAGAACTATGGAGCCCTGAGCTCCAGGCTCAGGGTCTAAGGCGAAGCTCTCTGTCTTGGTCTCGGTTGCAATAAATGGTCAACAACACTTCAGTTCCTCTCTCTCTGCCTGCTTTTCTTCAACTGATCGTCCGGTGCCTTTGACTACAGTTTGCAGTTTGCTCAAGCCTTTTGTCTCAAGTAGTTTTAATTAGTCAGTGTAAATGTGATGAAATTACACGACAGTGACCAGCCAGAGCTTTACCCGGCGCCCCCAGGGTGTTCACCTGGCCAACGTTGATCCATTATAAAGATCGCAGCAGGTCGGCTATATTTACAACTGAGGCTGCGGGCTGAAGTGTCAATCACGCGGAGACATGCTTTCTGACGGTCTTTGTCTTTAGGGGAGCTGCCCACAAATAGCTGTGCCCTCTGTTCTGTTCCTGTATAAGAAGTCCAACTGAAATGTGCATTTTGCGTGTCACTCCAAAGGGAAGGGAGCAAAGCAAAGCAAAGTTCTTTGTTTACCCTGCAGGGAAGTGGACTAAACTCTTGATGCTCGATACAGCCACACCCTGCTCATAGAACATTTCATGGTAGGGGTTCGTTCAATGCCTTGCTCAAGGGCACTTCAGCGATGGTCATTTTAACTTTTCCCTCTTTCAGTCTAGAAAGAATCTCAACTATTTGTTGCACGGCAAAGAACTCTTTGTTGTGTTGAATTACTTCAGTTTCTTTTTTTTGCAATTCTTTGCTAAACTAAATATGTGGTATACCTTTTGAAATGCCCTTGTGGCCCCAATCAGGGCAATCAAGACTAGGTTCTCAGAGCATAAAAGTTCCATTCGGAATAATGATGAGAAGTAGTCTTCTGTTGCAAGACATTTTAATGCTGTGGGTCATGCAGTCAGCACTTTGAGGTTCCAGGGGATTGAAGTTGGAAACCCCCTAAAAGGAGGGGGTGCTGGGGACAGAGCGTTACTCCAAAGGGAGGCCAATTAGATTCACACACTCCAGACAGAGCCTCCCAAAGGCCTTAATGAGGAGCCGTTATTGGGCTGCTTCCTTTAGAGTTTAGCCTTAGTCGGCCACATTGGCTTATATAATTGGGTATTCCAAATTCCATTATTGTGTGGTTTTCTACAATGAGAACAGATACGAGTGGTCTGGATTCCAATGGTCTCCCTTCTTCATGTATATTTAATATTTTCTATATTCATTGTCTTTATACGTTTCTAATGAGTTTAAAAAGCTTAGACTCAAGTAGCTCTGGTCCTAGCCCTGAAACATGACTGCCATGATGATTATCATGACAGTCATGACGCAACTGCAGCCTGTTTTAGGTTGTTATTATAGAGAAAGTAAAAGATGAGTGTTTATTTATTTTCATTTGCTGTATTCTTTCGTTTTAGCGTATAGAATTCAAACAAGTGGCTAAATATAAGTTTTAAATGTCTTTATTATTATTTACTATAGTCCTATACTAGACCCCAGGGAATAACATCTGGCCACACAAGATCACGGGATCTTGTGGTATAATTTCATACCATATGCAGGAGAGAAAATGTGAGACGGCAGGCAGCAGATCAGAGATGTTCCCGGTGTTACAGCATCACAGCTATAGGCTCACGCTGGCTTTGACCAGCCACAAGGTATAGTGGCTGGCCATACTGACTGACCAAGTTACATTCAAAGTGTAGGTATCAAGTACAGGTTCACAGACAGAGGTGAGAATGTAGGCGTGTTCACTGTTTACCCATTGATCAACCATTTTGCTCCCAGCTATCAACACAAATTCTTTTACACAATTGTTTTTAAACGGATAGGTTTTCAAATTGAGTACGTACGTACGCACGTACGCACGCACAGTTGCACACACGCACACACGCACTCACTCACCTTGTTGAGGGCCCCTATGCTGCGCGACGAGGCGTCTGTGAACAGCTTGCTGTGCAGCAGCATGACCCGGGCGATGAGGTAGAGCCTGAGGAACATGGGCACGCTGAGCACCATGTCCAGGTCGGCCTGGAGGGGGCGACAAGGAGCAGGGATTAAACATAACACGCTGAGCACCATGTCCAGGTCGGCCTGGAGGGGGCGACAAGGAGCAGGGATTAAAACATAACATGGGCACGCTGAGAACCATGTCCAGGTCGGCCTGGAGGGGGCGACAAGTAGCAGGGATTAAACATAACACGCTGAGCACCATGTCCAGGTCGGCCTGGAGGGGGCGACAAGGAGCAGGGATTAAAACATAACATGGGCACGCTGAGAACCATGTCCAGGTCGGCCTGGAGGGGGCGACAAGGAGCAGGGATTAAAACATAACATGGGCACGCTGAGCACCATGTCCAGGTCGGCCTGGAGGGGGCGACAAGGAGCAGGGATTAAAACATAACATGGGCACGCTGAGAACCATGTCCAGGTCGGCCTGGAGGGGGCGACAAGGAGCAGGGATTAAAACATAACATGGGCACGCTGAGAACCATGTCCAGGTCGGCCTGGAGGGGGCGACAAGGAGCAGGGATTAAAAAGACATGTCTAGGGTAGGTATACCCTCACAAAAAACACTAATAATCCAGTAATCCTGGTCTCTAAACTGCCTCCCCCTGGCCAGCCGGGGCGCCTGATGGAGGGGAACGGAACTGGTTGGAATAACGTGTTCCTTCCACGCGCTATATACGTCCAACCAGGGAAACTCCCACCTGTCAGGTTGTAAAGGAGCAACTTGGACACTCAGGCATGAAGGAAGCATGAGTTCAAGTCCGTTGCTCTCCCCTTGTCCCCCATATATGGGGACTAGGTTGGTCTCCCCTTGTCCCCCATATATGGGGACTAGGTTGGTGGAGGGTGTGTAGAGCCCAGGATCACATTAGATGATTGACACAGGGGTGAAAAATGGGTTACAAAATCGTGGGATAAAAAAAAAAAGGAAAAAAAAAAAAGTGTATGGTGTAGAATCTACACCATACACTTTTTTTCACTGGCCTCGACCTCCCATCCGTCTCCTCTATCTACACTGTAGATAGAGGAGACGGATGGGAGGTCGAGGCCAGTGATTTTTGACGCTGTGCGTACCACCCTTTCCAGCCGTTTCCTCTCTAAGTCGGTGGTGTTTCCATACCACACTGTGACTGAGAAGACGAGGACACTCTCCACAGTGGCTCTGTAGAAGTGAACCAACGCCTCCCCAGTCACACCGAACTTCTTTTTAATATATTATTTTATCCCACGATTTTGTAACCCATTTTCACCCCTGTGTCAATCATCTAATGTGATCCTGGGCTCTACACACCCTCCGCCAACCTGGGGAGAGCAACAGACTTAACTCATGCTTCCTTCATGCTTGAGTGTCCAAGTTGCTCCTTTACACCTGACAGGGGGGAGATTCCCTGGTTGGACATAGCGCATGGAAGGAACACGTTATTCCAACCAGTTCCTTTCCCCTCCATCAGGCGCCCCGGCTGGCCAGGGGGAGGCAGTTTAGAGACCAGGATTACTGCATGTTTTTGTGAGGGTATCTACCCTAGGGGACACGGGGAGAACATGCAAACTCCACACAGAAAGGCCCTTTCGCCAACCCCACCTTCGGGTATGGGCACTGATGACGCGGAGGAGGAAACACACCGCCAGCACCCACAGCGCCCCGAGCGGGAATCGAACCCAGGACCTTCTAGCTGTGAGGCGGCACACCGAACTTCTTTAAGAGGCGTAGGAAGTGAAGCCTCTGGTGGGCTTTACTCAAGATGTTACTAGTGTTAACTTCCCATTTCAGGGAGCAGCATATATTGGTGCCAAGGAATTTAAAACTGTCGACCATTTCGACAGGCTGGTCGTCGATAACCAGGGATGGGGGCATAATCCCCTTTTTCCGGAAATCAAATATAATTTCTTTGGTCTTAGCCAGGTTTAGGATAAGGTTATTATCAGTGCACCAGTCTACGAGGGCTGCCACCTCGGCCCTGTAGGCTGATTCGTCACCATTTTTAATATAGCCAACGACAGTTGTGTCATCTGCATATTTAAAAAAAGAAACAAATTGAGAATGTGAAATAAAGTCAATTTTGATTGATTATGTTGTATTGTGTGTATTCACAGACTTTCAGCTTCAACCTTTGCTTTTCATGAATTATCCGTGAGCTATATACAATTTTATGGAACATGCTTCTAAACATAACACTGCTATAGTTTGACCACTTCAAATGTTCTAATCTTATACCGACAATAGACGATCTACAAGTTCTCAATGAGTTGCAGACGCAGACGCAGACGCAGACGCACGCCATTGAAAGCTTGTAGTCCGGCTATTTTCGCTGCAGCGCAGATATGCAAGACTTGCTTTTAGTTGAGTTTTTTTTAACATCTCATGAATCCATGATGAAGAGTTTATCCCAATTAACCCATTCTGACCTGAGATCAGATTCATACGAGGTTTCCACTGGACACACACTGGTCTGATTAACCCATTCTGACCTGAGATCAGATTCTAAAAAATGTCAGTCGTTCTTCGATTTTTCAAAAAATAGCAGACCTACAAGCTCGTAGCGCGCCACTCGGTGGCGCGCTATGAGCTTGTAGATCTGCTATTTTTCAATAGCTAAAGCATAACATGATGCTGACGCCAAAATGAGTTCCCGGTCAGAATGGGTTATGAGCTGACACTGATTCTACAAAAATGTCTTCTATAAATAAATTATGTAAATATAGGCTTGCAGCCCAAGGCCTACCCTTTTTGAAGAGCAACTTAGTTATAGACAAAAACTAAACAAGACACATGGGAGAAAAACAAGAAAATAATTATAATATATTATAAACCAGTGAGACGCCTTAAAGGAGACGAGCGACCGCAGGGTTGACACATAACTCTACCGGAATAAAAAGTCACTTCATTAAAGTACTGCCCTAGAAGTTTAATTTAAAATTGTCTCATATAGAGCCCCGAAGTCTGACGTCACTTTCAGTAGAGGGCGTCAGTCCCCAGGTTCATGTATTTGTTTAGTTGCATTGAAATCCCCATTGAGGCGATTTTAGATCGCCTCATATAACAACTGTGTTTGAAAAATAAACATGTCACCCCGGCCGCTTCACTCATATGGATATGAAGAATCAACTGACTGAGAGAAAACGCTAATGTTACTGCTGCTGAATTAGTTAGATTTTCGCTAGAAGCAGACTGTATCATATATGAGTGACTGACTGCCGAGACAGCTTGTTTATTTTTGGACCACAACGCTTATAGTAGACGATATTAAGATCACCCCATGTTATTCTCCATAGAGAAATTACTTCCGCGAACCAGGGGAATCGTCGGGATGAGCGAGTTACGTCAGGACTTCGGTGCTCTATACTGTAAGCATTGTGGTCCAACAATAAATAAACTGTCTCAGCGATATTGTCAGAGAGTTATCTCTGTGTCGTCACAACTGTAAATAAACAATTTGTAATAATTTGACGGCAGCAGATTCTTTATATATCGATATGAGTCAAACCACCGCGATCACGGGAAATGGATGGGGAAAGTCCCTGGCAGTCAAAATCACTTATTTCTTATCTTTATAATCTTAATTAATACTTGGTGCACAAACCAACTATTTTATGAGAGCAATATTGATGTAACTAAGATTTGGAAGGAATAAGAAAAATCGTGATGGCTCCGCTGTTTCTCCGGAGAAGCTCACACTTTGTGGAGTTGGCGGTGCAGCGTGTGTGTGTGTGTGTGTGTGTGTGTGTGTGTGTGTGTGTGTGTGTGTGTGTGTGTGTGTGTGTGTGTGTGCGTGCGTGCGTGTGAAGAGGGTGAACATTATAATACATAAATGATAAATGACAACAATCATCAGACGTTACCTCGGCCTGTGACGGGGCGTAGGAGAAGGCGAGGCGCGCGCGCCACTGGAACTTGAAGTCCCCGGGGACCGGGTGCACGGCCGACACCAGCAGCTCCAGGCCAATCAGCAGCACCCGCTCCAGCGTCATGGCGATGCGCCAGTCGTCCGCACCGTTGTCGATGACGAACAGCTGTGAGGAGGAGGAGGGAGGAGGGGGGGTTAATATGGGCGTTGATTTAGGGCTGCGCGATATGGACGAAATGTCATATTTATGTCTATTTATGCCAATTATTGCGATAACAATTCGATTGCAATGTAATATTTTAGGTGTGTCAGTGAGTTCGCTAACGCACTGGAGCAGGGCTAACAACAACGCAACGTAGCACCTTTACCCCTGCACACACACACACACACACACACACACACACACACACACACACACACACACACACACCCCCCCAACAGGTGCATAGATGGGAGAAACACTTCACACAGGTGTGATTTTTTTTAAAGAAAGGAAGAAAGAGAAGAAAACCAAAATGTTTTAACTCAGAGATAGGAGGTTTTTGGCCCGTCAAGGACAACATCCTACATACAGTATATATTGTTTAGTCATTAAAGGACAACATCCTACAGACAGTATATATTGTTTAGTCATTAAAGGACAACATCCTATACATACAGTATATATTGTTTAGTCATTAAAGGACAACATCCTACAGACAGTATATATTGTTTAGTCATTAAAGGACAACATCCTACATACAGTATATATTGTTTAGTCATTAGGGACAACATCCTACATACAGTATATATTGTTTAGTCATTAAAGGACAACATCCTACAGACAGTATATATTGTTTAGTCATTAGGGACAACATCCTACATGCAGTATATATTGTTTAGTCATTATAAAGGACAACATCCTACATGCAGTATATATTGTTTAGTCATTATAAAGGACAACATCCTACATACAGTATATATTGTTTAGTCATTATAAAGGACAACATCCTACAGACAGTATATATTGTTTAGTCATTAAAGGACAACATCCTACATGCAGTATATATTGTTTAGTCATTAAAGGACAACATCCTACATACAGTATATATTGTTTAGTCATTATAAAGGACAACATCCTACAGACAGTATATATTGTTTAGTCATTAAAGGACAACATCCTACATACAGTATATATTGTTTAGTCATTAAAGGACAACATCCTACATACAGTATATATTGTTTAGTCATTAAAGGACAACATCCTACATACAGTATATATTGTTTAGTCATTAAAGGACAACATCCTACAGACAGTATATATTGTTTAGTCATTATAAAGGACAACATCCTACATACAGTATATATTGTTTAGTCATTAAAGGACAACATCCTACAGACAGTATATATTGTTTAGTCATTAGTAGGACAACATCCTACAGACAGTATATATTGTTTAGTCATTAGTAGGACAACATCCTACAGACAGTATATATTGTTTAGTCATTAGTAGGACAACATCCTACAGACAGTATATATTGTTTAGTCATTAGTAGGACAACATCCTACATACAGTATATATTGTTTAGTCATTAGTAGGACAACATCCTACAGACAGTATATATTGTTTAGTCATTAGTAGGACAACATCCTACAGACAGTATATATTGTTTAGTCATTAAAGGACAACATCCTACATACAGTATATATTGTTTAGTCATTAAAGGACAACATCCTACATACAGTATATATTGTTTAGTCATTAAAGGACAACATCCTACAGACAGTATATATTGTTTAGTCATTAAAGGACAACATCCTACATACAGTATATATTGTTTAGTCATTAAAGGACAACATCCTACATACAGTATATATTGTTTAGTCATTAAAGGACAACATCCTACATACAGTATATATTGTTTAGTCATTAAAGGACAACATCCTACAGACAGTATATATTGTTTAGTCATTAGTAGGACAACATCCTACAGACAGTATATATTGTTTAGTCATTAAAGGACAACATCCTACATACAGTATATATTGTTTAGTCATTAGGGACAACATCCTACATACAGTATATATTGTTTAGGCATTAAAGGACAACATCCTACATACAGTATATATTGTTTAGGCATTAAAGGACAACATCCTACATACAGTATATATTGTTTAGTCATTAAAGGACAACATCCTACATACAGTATATATTGTTTAGTCATTAAAGGACAACATCCTACATACAGTATATATTGTTTAGTCATTATAAAGGACAACATCCTACATACAGTATATATTGTTTAGTCATTATAAAGGACAACATCCTACATACAGTATATATTGTTTAGTCATTAAAGGACAACATCCTACATACAGTATATATTGTTTAGTCATTAAAGGACAACATCCTACAGACAGTATATATTGTTTAGTCATTATAAAGGACAACATCCTACATACAGTATATATTGTTTAGTCATTAAAGGACAACATCCTATACAGACAGTATATATTGTTTAGTCATTAAAGGACAACATCCTATACAGACAGTATATATTGTTTAGTCATTAAAGGACAACATCCTACATACAGTATATATTGTTTAGTCATTAAAGGACAACATCCTACATACAGTATATATTGTTTAGTCATTAAAGGACAACATCCTACATACAGTATATATTGTTTAGTCATTAAAGGACAACATCCTACATACAGTATATATTGTTTAGTCATTAAAGGACAACATCCTACATACAGTATATATTGTTTAGTCATTAAAGGACAACATCCTACATACAGTATATATTGTTTAGTCATTAAAGGACAACATCCTACATACAGTATATATTGTTTAGTCATTAAAGGACAACATCCTACATACAGTATATATTGTTTAGTCATTAGTAGGACAACATCCTACATACAGTATATATTGTTTAGTCATTAAAGGACAACATCCTACAGACAGTATATATTGTTTAGTCATTAAAGGACAACATCCTACAGACAGTATATATTGTTTAGTCATTAAAGGACAACATCCTACATACAGTATATATTGTTTAGTCATTAGTAGGACAACATCCTACATACAGTATATATTGTTTAGTCATTAGGGACAACATCCTACAGACAGTATATATTGTTTAGTCATTAAAGGACAACATCCTACATACAGTATATATTGTTTAGTCATTAGTAGGACAACATCCTACATACAGTATATATTGTTTAGTCATTAAAGGACAACATCCTACAGACAGTATATATTGTTTAGTCATTAAAGGACAACATCCTACATACAGTATATATTGTTTAGTCATTAAAGGACAACATCCTACAGACAGTATATATTGTTTAGTCATTAGAAAGGACAACATCCTACAGACAGTATATATTGTTTAGTCATTATAAAGGACAACATCCTACAGACAGTATATATTGTTTAGTCATTATAAAGGACAACATCCTACATACAGTATATATTGTTTAGTCATTAAAGGACAACATCCTACATACAGTATATATTGTTTAGTCATTAAAGGACAACATCCTACATACAGTATATATTGTTTAGTCATTAAAGGACAACATCCTACATACAGTATATATTGTTTAGTCATTAGGGACAACATCCTACATACAGTATATATTGTTTAGTCATTAAAGGACAACATCCTACAGACAGTATATATTGTTTAGTCATTAGTAGGACAACATCCTACAGACAGTATATATTGTTTAGTCATTAAAGGACAACATCCTACATACAGTATATATTGTTTAGTCATTAGGGACAACATCCTACAGACAGTATATATTGTTTAGTCATTATAAAGGACAACATCCTACAGACAGTATATATTGTTTAGTCATTAGTAGGACAACATCCTACAGACAGTATATATTGTTTAGTCATTAAAGGACAACATCCTACATACAGTATATATTGTTTAGTCATTAGGGACAACATCCTACAGACAGTATATATTGTTTAGTCATTAAAGGACAACATCCTACATACAGTATATATTGTTTAGTCATTAAAGGACAACATCCTACATACAGTATATATTGTTTAGTCATTAGTAGGACAACATCCTACAGACAGTATATATTGTTTAGTCATTAAAGGACAACATCCTACATACAGTATATATTGTTTAGTCATTAAAGGACAACATCCTACATACAGTATATATTGTTTAGTCATTAAAGGACAACATCCTACATACAGTATATATTGTTTAGTCATTAAAGGACAACATCCTACATACAGTATATATTGTTTAGTCATTAGGGACAACATCCTACATACAGTATATATTGTTTAGTCATTAAAGGACAACATCCTACAGACAGTATATATTGTTTAGTCATTAAAGGACAACATCCTACATACAGTATATATTGTTTAGTCATTAAAGGACAACATCCTACAGACAGTATATATTGTTTAGTCATTAAAGGACAACATCCTACATACAGTATATATTGTTTAGTCATTAAAGGACAACATCCTACAGACAGTATATATTGTTTAGTCATTAAAGGACAACATCCTACATACAGTATATATTGTTTAGTCATTAAAGGACAACATCCTACAGACAGTATATATTGTTTAGTCATTAAAGGACAACATCCTACAGACAGTATATATTGTTTAGTCATTAAAGGACAACATCCTACAGACAGTATATATTGTTTAGTCATTAAAGGACAACATCCTACAGACAGTATATATTGTTTAGTCATTAAAGGACAACATCCTACAGACAGTATATATTGTTTAGTCATTATAAAGGACAACATCCTACAGACAGTATATATTGTTTAGTCATTAAAGGACAACATCCTACAGACAGTATATATTGTTTAGTCATTATAAAGGACAACATCCTACAGACAGTATATATTGTTTAGTCATTAAAGGACAACATCCTACAGACAGTATATATTGTTTAGTCATTATAAAGGACAACATCCTACATACAGTATATATTGTTTAGTCATTATAAAGGACAACATCCTACAGACAGTATATATTGTTTAGTCATTAAAGGACAACATCCTATACAGACAGTATATATTGTTTAGTCATTAAAGGACAACATCCTACAGACAGTATATATTGTTTAGTCATTAAAGGACAACATCCTACAGACAGTATATATTGTTTAGTCATTAAAGGACAACATCCTACATACAGTATATATTGTTTAGTCATTAAAGGACAACATCCTACAGACAGTATATATTGTTTAGTCATTAAAGGACAACATCCTACATACAGTATATATTGTTTAGTCATTAAAGGACAACATCCTACAGACAGTATATATTGTTTAGTCATTAAAGGACAACATCCTACATACAGTATATATTGTTTAGTCATTAAAGGACAACATCCTACAGACAGTATATATTGTTTAGTCATTAAAGGACAACATCCTACAGACAGTATATATTGTTTAGTCATTAAAGGACAACATCCTACAGACAGTATATATTGTTTAGTCATTAAAGGACAACATCCTACAGACAGTATATATTGTTTAGTCATTAAAGGACAACATCCTACAGACAGTATATATTGTTTAGTCATTATAAAGGACAACATCCTACAGACAGTATATATTGTTTAGTCATTAAAGGACAACATCCTACAGACAGTATATATTGTTTAGTCATTATAAAGGACAACATCCTACAGACAGTATATATTGTTTAGTCATTAAAGGACAACATCCTACAGACAGTATATATTGTTTAGTCATTATAAAGGACAACATCCTACATACAGTATATATTGTTTAGTCATTATAAAGGACAACATCCTACAGACAGTATATATTGTTTAGTCATTAAAGGACAACATCCTATACAGACAGTATATATTGTTTAGTCATTAAAGGACAACATCCTACAGACAGTATATATTGTTTAGTCATTAAAGGACAACATCCTACATACAGTATATATTGTTTAGTCATTAAAGGACAACATCCTACATACAGTATATATTGTTTAGTCATTAAAGGACAACATCCTACATACAGTATATATTGTTTAGTCATTAAAGGACAACATCCTACATACAGTATATATTGTTTAGTCATTAAAGGACAACATCCTACAGACAGTATATATTGTTTAGTCATTAAAGGACAACATCCTACAGACAGTATATATTGTTTAGTCATTAAAGGACAACATCCTACAGACAGTATATATTGTTTAGTCATTAAAGGACAACATCCTACAGACAGTATATATTGTTTAGTCATTAAAGGACAACATCCTACAGACAGTATATATTGTTTAGTCATTAAAGGACAACATCCTACATACAGTATATATTGTTTAGTCATTAAAGGACAACATCCTACAGACAGTATATATTGTTTAGTCATTAAAGGACAACATCCTACAGACAGTATATATTGTTTAGTCATTAGTAGGACAACATCCTACAGACAGTATATATTGTTTAGTCATTAGTAGGACAACATCCTACAGACAGTATATATTGTTTAGTCATTAAAGGACAACATCCTACATACAGTATATATTGTTTAGTCATTAAAGGACAACATCCTACATACAGTATATATTGTTTAGTCATTAAAGGACAACATCCTACATACAGTATATATTGTTTAGTCATTAAAGGACAACATCCTACATACAGTATATATTGTTTAGTCATTAAAGGACAACATCCTACATACAGTATATATTGTTTAGTCATTATAAAGGACAACATCCTACATACAGTATATATTGTTTAGTCATTAGTAGGACAACATCCTACAGACAGTATATATTGTTTAGTCATTATAAAGGACAACATCCTACATACAGTATATATTGTTTAGTCATTAAAGGACAACATCCTACAGACAGTATATATTGTTTAGTCATTAGTAGGACAACATCCTACAGACAGTATATATTGTTTAGTCATTAAAGGACAACATCCTACATACAGTATATATTGTTTAGTCATTAGTAGGACAACATCCTACAGACAGTATATATTGTTTAGTCATTAAAGGACAACATCCTACAGACAGTATATATTGTTTAGTCATTAGGGACAACATCCTACAGACAGTATATATTGTTTAGTCATTATAAAGGACAACATCCTACAGACAGTATATATTGTTTAGTCATTAAAGGACAACATCCTACATACAGTAAATATTGTTTAGTCATTAGGGACAACATCCTACAGACAGTATATATTGTTTAGTCATTAAGGGACAACATCCTACATACAGTATATATTGTTTTAGTCATTATAAAGGACAACATCCTACAGACAGTATATATTGTTTAGTCATTAGTAGGACAACATCCTACAGACAGTATATATTGTTTAGTCATTAAAGGACAACATCCTACATACAGTATATATTGTTTAGTCATTAGTAGGACAACATCCTACAGACAGTATATATTGTTTAGTCATTAAAGGACAACATCCTACAGACAGTATATATTGTTTAGTCATTTGGGACAACTCCTACAGACAGTATATATTGTTTAGTCATTATAAAGGACAACATCCTACAGACAGTATATATTGTTTAGTCATTAAAGGACAACATCCTACATACAGTATATATTGTTTAGTCATTAGGGACAACATCCTACAGACAGTATATATTGTTTAGTCATTAAGGGACAACATCCTACATACAGTATATATGTGTTTAGTCATTATAAAGGACAACATCCTACAGACAGTTATATATTGTTTAGTCATTAAAGGACAACATCCTACAGACAGTATATATTGTTTAGTCATTAAAGGACAACATCCTACAGACAGTATATTATTGTTTAGTCATTATAAAGGACAACATCCTACAGACAGTATATATTGGTTTAGTCATTAAAGGACAACATACTACAGACAGTATATATTGTTTAGTCATTATAAAGGACAACATCCTACAGACAGTATATATTGTTTAGTCATTATAAAGGACAACATCCTACAGCAGTATATATTGTTTAGTCATTAAAGGACAACATCCTACATACAGTATATATTGTTTAGTATTAGGGACAACATCCTACAGACAGTATATATGTTTAGTCATTAAGGGACAACATCCTACATACAGTATATATTGTTTAGTCATTATAAGGACAACATCCTACAGACAGTATATATTGTTTAGTCATTAAAGGACATCATCTACAGACAGTATATATTGGTTTTGTCATTAAAGGACAACATCCTACAACAGTATATATTGTTTAGTCATTAAAGGAAACATCCTACAGACAGTATATATTGTTTAGTCATTAAAGGACAACATCCTACAGACAGGTATATATTGTTTAGTCATTAAAGGACACTCCTACAGACAGTATATATGTTTAGTCATTAAGGACAACATCCTACAGACAGTATATATTGTGTTATCATTAGGGACAACACCTACAGACAGTATTTATTGTTTAGTCATTAAAGGACAACATCCTACAGACAGTATATGTTGTTAGTCATTATAAAGGACAACATCCTACAGACAGTATATATTGTTTAGTCATTAAAGGACAACATCCTACAGACAGTATATATTGTTTAGTCATTTTAAAGGACAACATCCTACAGACAGTATATATTGTTTAGTCATTATAAAGGACAAAATCCTACAGACAGTATATATTGTTTAGTCATTAAGGTCAACATCCTACATACAGTATATATGTTTAGTCATTATAAAGGACAACATCCTACAGACAGTATATATTGTTTAGTCATTATAAGGACAACATCTACAGACTGTATATCTTGTTTAGTCATTAAAGGACAACATCCTACATACAGTTTATTGTTTAGTCATTAGGGACAACATCCTACAGACAGTGTATATTGTTTAGTCATTAAGGACAACATCCTACATACAGTGTATATTGTTTAGTCATTATAAGGACAACTCCTACAGACAGTATATATTGTTTAGTCATTAAAGGACAACATCCTACAGACGTATATATTGTTTAGTCATTAAAGGACAACATCCTACATACAGTGTATATTGATTAGTCATTAAAGGACACATCCTTCATACAGTGTATATTGTTTAGTCATTCTCATTCAGTCAGGCTCTGTAATTATCCCCAATCACACCTCCTCGCTCCTATAACGAGCACGCTCGCTAACGAGCACGCTGCTAAACGAGCACATTGCTTAACGTGCACGCAGTGAATGTTTGCCGTTGTCGGGGTTACCCCTCCACCCCCCCCCCCCCCCCCACACCCTCCCCTAACCCTCCTCTGTTGATGTTGTTTGTGTTCCTATAATTGCCGTGCATGCGGTTGGCTGGTTACAGAGGAAGCCCTTAGTTACGGGAAGTCCCCTCCTCTCCCACCCTCCGAGAGCGTGTGTGTGTCTGTGTGTGTGTGTGTGTGTGGTGTGTGTGTTTGTATGTGTGTGGCTGTGTCTGTGTGTATGTGTGTGTGTGCTTGTGTGCGTGTCCGTGCGCTGTGGGCGGACTGCGCGTGAGTGGAGCACTCGGGGAGGGGTTGCTCTCGGGCGTTGTTGCGCTCTGAAAAGAGCAGATCTACAAGCTCACAGAGCGTGCGCAGCGGGATGCCCTTGAGCTTTATAGATCTGCTGTTCTCAGAATACATGAAAGTGTCAAATCAGGCATTATTACGTCACGACGAACTCACACTGAAACTATGACTATAAACTATGACTTAAATATGACTAAAACTGAATGGAAATTTATGCGAAAGAAAAGACTAGGAATAAACTAAAAATGTGGTTTTGATTTTAGTCGACACTGGTGAGGAAGCTTATGATTACAATAAGGAAAAGGCTGTTACTTGCGTTGCGTGTGTGGTTTTTGTTGCGTGCGTGCGTGGTGCATGCAGTGTGCGTGCGTGCCGTGTGTGCGTGCAGTTGTGCGTGGTGTGTGCGTGCGTGTGTTGTGCTGTTGTGTTGTGTGGTGTGTGCTGTTGTGTGTATGCGTGCGGAACGTGCGTTGCGGTGCGTGTGCGGTGCGTGTGTGTGTGTGTGTGTGAGCGTGTTAGAGCCCGGGCAGAGCCAGTCTGTCATGGTGATGTTGCACGGTGACTACATCAAAGCTGAGCCAAGCTTAATTAGGGAATCCCAGAGAGAGAGAGAGAGAGAGAGAGAGAGAGAGATGAGAGAGAGTGAGAGAGAGAGAGAGAGAACAGAGAGTGAGAGAGAGAGTAGAGAGGATGAGAGAGAGAGAGAGAGAGAGAGACACAGAGAGAGAGAGAGAGACATCAGAGAGAGGAGAGGAGAGAGGAGAGAGAGAGAGAGAGAGAGAGACAGAGAGAACAGAGAGAGAGAGAGAGAGAGAGAGAGAGAGAGAGAGATGTAGAACAGTGGAGAGACGTATACAGTGTGGTGTTGTGTGTGTGTGTGTGTGTTTGTGTGCGTGCGTTCATCATAGCTCTAGTACTATGACTCAAAAACTGCCACGTCTCTCTCTCTCTCACAGACCGTGCGGACACACACACACACACACACACACACACACACACTGCGCGCGGCGTGGCAGTGCGTGCGTGTCTTTCGCAATCTCGCAGAACATTTGGTCTGTTCAGACCCTGGCATTCACCAACTACCATCATCTCTCTCTCTCTCTCTCTGTGTCCTCTCTCTCTCTCTCTCTCTCTTCTCTGTCTCTCTTCTCTCTCTCCTCTGTCTCTCTCTCTCTTGTCTCTCTGTTCCTCTCTCTCTCTCTCCTTGGTCTCTCTCTGTGTCTCTCTCTCTCTCTCTGTGTCTCTCTCTGTGTCTCTCTCTCTCTCTCTCTCTGTCTCTCTCTGTCTCTCTCTCTCTCTCGTGTCTCTCTCTCTTTCTCTCTCTCTCTCTGTGTCTCTCTCTCTGTGTCTCTCCTCTCTCTCTGTGTCTCTCTCTGTGTCTCTCTCTCTCTCTATCTCGTGTCTCTCTCTGTGTCTCTCTCTCTCTCTGTGTCTCTCTAGTGTGTGTCTCTCTCTCTCCTCTCTGAGTCTCTTCTCTGTGTTCCTCTCTCTCTCTGTGTCTCTCTCTGGTCTCTCTCTCTCTCTCTCATGTTGTCTCTCTCTCTGAGTCTCTCTCTGTGTCTCCTCTCTCTCATCTCTCGCTCTTTTGAATATTCCACGGTTAAATCGCGCCGCATCGTTTTCCTCGTCATCTCTGTGAACTCAAAAACTGTTTTTACTTTTCAGGATCAAACCCTCAAAAGTTCAGAATGACCTATAAAAGCTGGAGAAGTGACTCTGTGGTGCGATGATGAAGTATTTAGGGCATTAATCTGTGCAAACACAAAAAAATACCAAATAACAAGAAGTAAGAGGTTTCTCCCCCCGCTCAACAATATTTATATTTTATGTTTACGCCCGTGGCACATCTACGCAGCGCCTCTCTCTCTCTCTCTCTCTCTCTCTCTCTCTCTCTCTCTCTCTCTCTCTCCCTCTCCCCCTCTCTCTCTCCCTCCCTCTCTCTCTCTCTCCATCGCGGTGACACACGTTTTTGTTTGTGATGAAAGCAGAGACTCTTGTCTGCATGTCTTGTGAGACAGGAGGACTCCTGAGAGGAGCTTGCTCTGTCCCTAAATGGTATTTTGGTCCGGCGTCACCCGTTATGCATTATGCCGACACCGGTATTTGCGCCTAGAGGTGTACACAGCTGGCATCCACATGGCTCAACCAATCAGAGCAGAGCCGATGTCCTTCCTGGCGCATGCTCAACCAATCAGAGCAGAGCTGATGCCCGTCCTGGCAGTAATGGACTGCAAGGTCACTACGCACACATACGCACGCACACACACGCGGCTAAATGGTACATTAAATAATTTAGGACGCACAAAGCGCACGCACGGACACACTCACACTCACACACACACACACACACACACACACACACACACACACACACACACACACACACACACACACACACAGGCAAAGAGCTTTCCCCCTCAGGCTGAGGGGGGGGGGGGGGACATTCACTTCCACAACCTCAAGAGTCAAGGTTCAAAGGGAGAATACTCTAAATACAGTTCACGTCTTGGGTTTGAACTGACTACTGTGATCTGGTCTGGGACACTGGGACTATACAGTGGTATCCAGTTATAGGCTATTTCAATAATAGGACAGATCTATTTGTTGCAATTGATGAATCGTTTTAATGAATAAAAGGTAAAAATTAGACGATTAGACTCCCATTTCCCTACCCATTTAGGACACATAGCTCACTTAAAAACCTGGAGGAGACCTGTGTGTTGGTCCAGAGACAACAACGCCTGCGTTCCTCGCTTCACGTTTGCAAAGCCCTGCAGACCGACTATTTTCGGTGAAGAGGGATGTACTTCAGTATGGAGTGCAGACTGTGCAGCACATAAGGGTAAAGTGCCAAAATAGCGTTAAACATAGCAGTATAAGTTCCACTTCAACACTGCAATGGGGGAATGCAAGTGTAGCATATTATAGGGCCAAGCGTGACAGAACACGCATGCAGGCTGAGATCAAACATAATACACTAGTATACATCATGCACACTTACTTACGTATGCAAATTAATGCAAGTAACAGTGTCAGGAAAAGAAAAAACAAGCATTTTGTTATCTCTGATGAATGCAGTTTCTTTTATGCATTGTGTTTATTTTTGGCCGCGTACGTGTGGCAGCCCTCTAGCAGATATAGATGCAGGGGGAAAAGGTCATCTAAATGGTAAATGGTGCATTTATATAGCGCCTTTATCCAAGGCGCTTTACATAGATTGTGCATTACATTCACCCATTCATACACCGATGGCAGCGGAAACCATGCAAGGCACCAACTAGCACATCGGGAGCAATTAGGGGTTCAGTGTCTTGCTCAAGGACACTTCGACAGTAACTCTGGGGGAGCCCGGGTTCGAACTGGCAACCTTGCGGTTCCCATCCAGGCACTCTACCCCTGAGCCACCGCCGCCCCATCTCTACGCCCGGAGCCCCACGGGGCTGTGAGAAAACCTCACCTCTCGTCTCACCTGCCACCACACGTTGTCTCAAACACACTCTCACCGCACGGCAGTGGTGACAAGTAACAAAGTACATCCATGGGGTACGAACAAGGCCACACAGAACCAGTTCAGTGGACCCTGTGGTCAGAGTGGACAGAACCAGCTCAGTCGACCTTGTGGTCAGAGTGTATAACAGAACCAGCTCAGTGGACCCTGTGGTCGGAGTCGACAGAACCAGTTCAGTGGACCCTGTGGTCAGAGTCGACAGAACCACCTCAGTGGACCTGTGGTCAGAGTCGACAGAACCACCTCAGTGGACCTGTGGTCAGAGTCGACAGAACCACCTCAGTGGACCTGTGGTCAGAGTCGACAGAACCACCTCAGTGGACCTGTGGTCAGAGTCGACAGAACCACCTCAGTGGACCTGTGGTCAGAGTGGACAGAACCACCTCAGTGGACCTGTGGTCAGAGTCGACAGAACCAGCTCAGTGGACCTGTGGTGGTCAGAGTGTAAAACTCTGATGCTGGCATTCAAAGCAACCAGAGGTATGGCTCCCCCATATCTTGCAAGTATGATTGAACCCTATACAAACCCTCCGGCGCACTCAGATCAGCCAACGCAGGGAAGCTGGAAGTATACCCTCACTAAAAACGCCGGGACAACAACGCTCCACACGTCACAAACTCTTCTCCCTTCTGGCTCCAAAACTGTGGAATGCACTTCCCATTGCAGTCAGAACTGCAGCATCACTCCCAATCTTCCGCCATAGTCTGAAAACCCACCTTTTCAGACTCCATCACGGCCCATAGCACTTACCCTACACCCCCTTAGATAGCATTTCTGTAGACTTAGATAGCATTTGATACAGACTTATAGCATGTTATGTAGACAGCACTATAATTGGTTATGTAGACAGCACTATAATTGCATTGTATGTAGTCATAGCACGTCATATCCGCCCTGAAACTGGGAGGTCGGTGTTCCATCCTCGGGCCGGGTCATCTACCAAAGACCAACTACACAATGATTCCTGAGTGTATACGTGGCACAGCACGGCGCTCTGAGAGATGCACGGGTCAAATGCGGAGAAACAAAATCATTCGGCAATGTATGCGACAAATAGTACGACTTAACCTGTACTGTATATCTATGAATGCACCGTGTGTACAGTATGTGCGTCTGTATAATCCACGTAACTCCAGAACACGTTCCACACCACAGCAGGGAGTGCAGAGCCCGGTGTCGAGTCTGCCGGATAGCCGGTTGTCCAGAAGCAGCACAAAAGCCTCTGCCCATGCATGGCTCTGGACATATAGGGCCAGTTGACCACACCTGGTCACCCCTCTGGACACAGGGCCAGTTGACCACACCTGGTCACCCCTCTGGACACAGGGCCAGTTGACCACACCTGATCACCCCTCTGGACACAGGGCCAGTTGACCACACCTGGTCACCCCTCTGGACACAGGGCCAGTTGACCACACCTGGTCACCCCTCTGGACACAGGGCCAGTTGACCACACCTGATCACCCCTCTGGACACAGGGCCAGTTGACCACACCTGATCACCCCTCTGGACACAGGGCCAGTTGACCACACCTGATCACCCCTCTGGACACAGGGCCAGTTGACCACACCTGATCACCCCTCTGGACACGGGCCAGTTGACCACACCTGATCACCCCTCTGGACACAGGGCCAGTTGACCACACCTGATCACCCCTCTGGACATATAGGGCCAGTTGACCACACCTGGTCACCCCTCTGGACACAGGGCCAGTTGACCACACCTGATCACCCCTCTGGACATATAGGGCCAGTTGACCACACCTGGTCACCCCTCTGGACACAGGGCCAGTTGACCACACCTGATCACCCCTCTGGACACGGGGCCAGTGGACCACACCTGGTCACCCCTCTGGACACAGGGCCAGTTGACCACACCTCTGGACACAGGGCCAGTTGACCACACCTGATCACCCCTCTGGACACGGGGCCAGTGGACCACACCTGGTCACCCCTCTGGACACAGGGCCAGTTGACCACACCTCTGGACACAGGGCCAGTTGACCACACCTGATCACCCCTCTGGACACAGGGCCAGTTGACCACACCTGATCACCCCTCTGGACATATAGGGCCAGTTGACCACACTGGTCACCCCTCTGGACACAGGGCCAGTTGACCACACCTGATCACCCCTCTGGACACGGGGCCAGTGGACCACACCTGGTCACCCCTCTGGACACAGGGCCAGTTGACCACACCTCTGGACACAGGGCCAGTTGACCACACCTGATCACCCCTCTGGACACGGGGCCAGTGGACCACACCTGGTCACCCCTCTGGACACAGGGCCAGTTGACCACACCTCTGGACACAGGGCCAGTTGACCACACCTGATCACCCCTCTGGACACGGGGCCAGTGGACCACACCTGGTCACCCCTCTGGACACAGGGCCAGTTGACCACACCTCTGGACACAGGGCCAGTTGACCACACCTGATCACCCCTCTGGACACGGGGCCAGTGGACCACACCTGGTCACCCCTCTGGACACAGGGCCAGTTGACCACACCTCTGGACACAGGGCCAGTTGACCACACCTGGTCACCCCTCTGGACACAGGGCCAGTGACCACACCTGGTCACCCCTCTGGACACAGGGCCAGTTGACCACACCTGGTCACCCCTCTGGACATATAGGGCCAGTTGACCACACCTGGTCACCCCTCTGGACACAGGGCCAGTTGACCACAACTGGTCACCCCTCTGGACACAGGGCCAGTTGACCACACCTGATAAATATACTACTCAAGTAAAGTCAAATTGTCTCAAACGTGTACTTACTGTAAGTACAGTTCTCTCTCTCTCTCTCTCTCTCTCTCTCTCTCTCTCTCTCTCTCTCTCTCTCTCTCTCCTTCCTGCTAGCTGAGGCTAAATCGCCACAAGGAAAAGCTAAATAATTAAATTCCATTAGTGAGGTAATCTGTCAATGGGGTGGGGGGGGCCGGGGGGGGGGGAAAGATGGATGGAAAGAAACCACGCAGCTCTGGGGGCGAGAGAGAGAGAGAGAGAGAGAGAGAGAGAGAGAGAGAGAGAGAGCGAGCACAACCACCACCACCACTGCATTTCTATTTATTTGTATTTATTTCATCATTGTATTTATACCATCCTCTTCATATCTACTGCTCTTTGATTCATTGCATTTTTTTTGTACCATGGGGTAATTTAATCTCCTCTTTGTATCCACTGCCAATGATATATAGTTAATAGCAACATTTTCCAAAACATGTATAAAATTACGCAAAAGAATATGTAACATAAGTCGTTTTTTTTTTTTAGCCAAACGAGCTGCATGATTCCAGCCTATAATGTGTGCCGGACGTGACAACACAAAAACCAGACCTACAAGGTTTTAATATACTTTATTCTATGCTTTTTGCAACACTGCCTGTCTTTGGGCATCGTAGGCCTACATAGGAGTGAGAGACTCATTACTGTGATGAATGATTGTTATATTATTTAGGAAATGGGCTACACGCACACACGCCATTCTGGAAAGAACTTGGGCCCCTTTCCTACTTCCTTCACAGGTGTTATACCGATGACACTAATGAAGGCTCTGTTCCATTCTGGTCAAACGGAGTCAGTGTAACGCCAGTGCTTCCAGCCTGATGTCACACATTAGGCTGCATGGTCTCTCTCTCTCTCTCTCTCTCTCGCCTGTAATATGTGTGGACGAGGCCTCTAGACTCTGTCTGTCTGTCTGTCTGTCTGTGGTGTCATCATGTTCTTGGAAATCATGTTAGCTCCTTGGACGCAGCTGTCTCCAATCATTTGCTCGCTCGTGCGTGTGCGCACACGCACACACACACACACACACACACACACACACACCCACCCACCAAGGGACACTTTCCCAGAAATAGAGAGAGAGAGAGAGAGAGAGAGAGAGAGAGAGAGAGAGAGAGAGAGAGACGGTTGACAGATGATTAGAAGATAACCAGTTTGTCAACAACCTTTAGCCTGCACTGATGGCTTTATCTCTCTCTTTATCTCTCTCGCACGCACACACACACACACACACACACACACACACACACGTGTGTAACAGCGCTGGTGAAATGCTATGTCCTTTGAGAGTGCTCGCTCCAGTGGTGTCAGCGTAAATCTTCCATCTACAGATGATCATCACACCAGTATCTCCACAGTCTCCTCTCCATCTTCCATCTACAGATGATCCTCACACCAGTATCTCCACAGTCTCCTCTCCACACACATCCATCTACAGATGATCCTCACACCAGTGTCTCCACAGTCTCCTCTCCATCTTCCATCTACAGATGATCCTCACACCAGTATCTCCACAGTCTCCTCTCCACACACATCCATCTGTGAGGCTCAGCACTGCTTTTCTTTTCAACCAAGGTTAACTAGAAGTTCTCAACCTGGGGGGTCATGACCCCTCTGGTGGTCGCCAAATAAATTTAGGGGGTCCCCAGATTATATATATATATATATATATATATATATATATATCTTCTTTTGCAACTGAATGGCTGGGGAAATGAAATTACGAGTAAAAATAGTACACATACTACATGCATAACATTTCCTTAATGATTATATCTGTCTGCATGGTTTCAGTATGTATTTATGATGTATTTTCTCTATTATTAAGGTTCAGTCAGACAACTCATGAATAGATTTAACCAATATTTAATGAGAATACTAAGTGTGCATAATATGATATTTATCTTGGCGTTCGTCTCTGCTACATTTTCTCCCTGCTCGGCACAATCAAACACCATCATTAAACATTAATAGCAGGGAGATAGATATACAATAAAATAAAACCATGGGGAACATAAATAACAGAGCCCACCGGTGGTGCTGGGGTGGTGGTGGTGGGAGCAAACATCACATAACAACCAGGAACCATAATATGCAGGAAGAAGCATGCCGTCTAGTGAGCTTAAGTAGCCCGCCCAATTATTGGTCAGCTGACTGCCATGTCAGCGAATGACGTGTGGGACTCGCACCCACTGAATACAATCACATAGTAATGCAGCATATTAACCCCTTGAGTATAATTGTGAATGTGCCCCTTGAGCACGGCATGAAACCCCTCGAGTATATCTGACTGAACTAGCTCTGCAAGCTATACGATACGTATCATTTAATGTAGCGGTCTTGTGTTCGTCATAGTCGACAAAATCAGCACTGCAACAGAGTCCGAAAAGCCATGGTTTGGATAAAAAGCCCCCCCCCCCCCCAACCCCGCCCCCCCCCCCAAAAAAAACATAGTCCACATCAAGGTGACAAGTGGAGACCATTCACTGTTCCCATAGCAACAGACATGTCACCGTACTGTACTTCTGCCATGCACAAACTCCAGCACAACAAACCGTTCCTCCTGTCTGTATATTCATTATATACTGTCTACGTCCAAAACTGTTACTCTTCAGGATTAAAAAGAAAAAGTGTCGCTTTGCGCCACGTTTTGAGGGGGACCGCCCTCAAGTCAGACCTCCCTTTTGTCAGACCCGTGCTGCGGGTTACAAATCACTCGTGCTGCGGGTTACAAATCACTCGTGCTGCGGGTTACAAATCACCTGTGCTGCGGGTTAAAAATCACCCATGCTGCGGGTTACAAATCACCCGTGCTGCGGGTTACAAAACAAGCTCATAGCGCGGAACTCGGTGCCGTGCTATGGGCTTGTGCTATGAGCTTGTAGGTAGAGGGGAGTTGCACCACTCAGCTCACATGGGTGTGATTAAAGCTATAAAGTTTAAAATAATGGTTATAAAGTGGCTAAAAGCTATATGGGGCGACACAGACGCGTCCTCAGGTCTAAATGGGCTAACAGAGACAGACAAAACATCTGCTGCTGTCACCAGAAATGACTACATCGTTCATTTGCACAGCACATTTTGACTTAGTTTCAGTCACAGTCTTTTGAATACAATTTAATTCAGCTCGAAAAGGTTTACTTTTATTCTAGTTTAACACAACTAAATTTCATAAGACTTTCTAAACCGTCGACAGAAATATACTTTTGCCAGGCCTCGATGGCCTCGCAAAGCAATGATTGATTTTACACTGAAAATACACTGAAAATAGCCGCTCTACAAGTTCACAACGCGTTGCAGTGCGGCACGTTGTGAGCTTGTAGATCAGCCGTTTGCATGAGCGCAGTATACAGCCAAAAGTAAATGGAACCAAATGGACCTGCTATAAGGGTTCATTTGGTTCTATTTGTACACTCGTTCCAAAGTATCATTTAGCATGGGGACCCCCTGGAACTCTCTCAAGGACCCCTGGGGGGGTCCCCGGACTCCACTTTGGGAACCACTGCAGTATATCCTATAGCTGCTAAAAAATGTTCAACAAAACACCAACAATTCTATGACAGCAACGCGCAGCGCTTTGTCACTGTGATTTATGAGCTCTGGTGTCTGTTTGCGTTGCATCTTGTGGTTCTTGTGGTTTCCTTTTCTCTTGCCCGGTCTCTTCAGCTATAGGCTGTATACTACAGTGATTAATCACTCCACACTTCGCTCATCTCATCAGGGCCATGCTGCTTAAACACACGCAGGGGCTCATTTATAAGACCGGCATGGATTCCACACAAGTTGACGTGTTGCACAAATCACACACAGCACGCTGCACGTGCACGCTGTTCTCCCCCCCATGAATCAGAAGAAACCTGGAATTGTGCACACGTGTGCACATGGCCTATAACCCATTCTGACCTGAGATCAGATTCATACAAGGTTTCCACTGGACACACACTGGTCTGATTAACCCATTCTGACCTGAGATCAGATTCTAAAAATGTCAGTCGTTCTTCGATTTTTCAAAAATAGCAGACCTACAAGCTCATATCGCGCCACTCGGTGGCGCGATATGAGCTTGTAGATCTGCTGTTTTTCAATAGCTAAAGCATAACATGATGCTGACACCACAATGGGTTCCCGTTCAGAATGGGATAATATCCCGGCCCATTAGAGCTGCTATATGCAATAATAATAAATATTTGTCAACATTTTAATGACCTTTTCTTTTTGTATTCAGAAATAGCCAACAATGGGTAAAATGCTCCCAAACAAAGTTTTAGTCTCTGTGACACATCTAGGGGCCACATCTAGGGGCCACATCTTGGTCCATTTGCCTGTCTACTTCCTGATAGGTTAGTCATTGCGACCGGGTTTTTTTTTCTTGTTTCGACCAATGACAAAGCTTCTAGGAACATCTTTGAATGCATCTTTTTTTGGGAGTGTTTCACAAAAAAATTAATAAAATATAAAGATTTGACATTTGATATATTATTGCTTATAGCTACTTTAGGGGGGGGGGGGGGGGGTGAAAATCCATAAATCCGACTACTCAACATAATATTCCAAATTTCCGATACCATACTAACCCTATATTCTAGACGGGTGAGTCGTAACCAGGGTTCCCCAATAATAGGCACCCCCTTGTGGCCCTTGGGGAAAAAATAATATATATTTCTTTCCCTTTTTTTGGGCTAATAAAAGGTATGGTGTGGTCGATATGAAGTGTGAGATTACCATAATGACAGTAATCCTTAATCATATTCAAGGGCTTTTGGCACACAGAGAGTGTACAAGTATAAATGGAACCAAATGCAGGACCATAACAGGTCCATTATCTGGTTCCATTTGTACTCTCTCAGAGTTAAGTTGACATGATGAAGTTATGATTATATAAATAAATAAAAGTTATAATAAATTGAGGTCCCAGATGTACATGACATTAAATGGGGTTCAGTCGCCCTATGCGTGTCAAACTGGGCATGCTTCAAATTAAAATGACGAGAGTCACTGCTAGAGCCCAGCTGCCAAATGGGGTCTTGCCCTGAAATGTAATTAATTTTACACTCAAGAGTTAAAGATCTACAGTATAAGGGTCCATTTGGTTACCATCATTTAGCTGTGGGCCACCTGGAACCCCCTTCGATTCCAACAGACACAGCGTGAGTGTGTTATTGTTGATCTATTCGGCTCGCGGTTCAAATTACAACTACACAGTGATGATGCAGTGCAGAGCAATCATGGCAATCAATGAAAACATTCGTTGTGTTGTGTTGTTTCATTTTGTTTTCTGTTGGGCTCCGACTGCCGCAGTGGCAAATACAATGGAGGAAAAAAAGAAAGCAAGAAAGATGTTTGAGAGCCTAAAGAAAGAAAGACAGAACACTTAGTGAGCCGCAGGCTTGGAGACACCTCAGGTGTTTACCAGATCGCTGCTGTCGGCCACAGAACTACAATCTCTGTAATTATTTACACTTTGTGATGAATCAATACTCTATAGTTCACCAAACAAGAGAGTGAACAACATCCAGAGACCCCCAGGAAGTTAGGAACATGCCCAGGGGGGCGACCCGTTTCCGGTGAGCCTTCCCGCATCCAGTTATCGCGTTGCAGCTTTCCGTGCCGGGACACGTATACACATACATACATATAGGCTCTTACTGGGCTGCATTCACACATTCAAGACACCCGTCTTGTGTCTGTGTATAATGGCCGCTCCAATGCATTTCCAATGGAAGCCCATAATGGTTCGACCAAACATTTAGTTGTGTTCAGATACAAGGCGAGTGTCTTGAATGCAGCCCATGAGTAAGGGCATATGTCGACCCCGCCCGCTCACCTCCGCCCCACCCCCTCATGGTGCTGCGGCCATCTTGGAAACTAAACTCAATATGGGAGAAGGGTGGTGCCGAGAAAGGTCCTCATTAGTTTGCATCGCACAGTGCGCTCAGTGCGATATTTCCAAACGCACCCTATATATGCACGCATTATGGGCAGTAGGTCTAGAGGTGACAGACACAGCGTGCGTGCGTGCGTTATTATTGCTCTATAGTCGACTCGCGGTTCAAATTACAACGATGATAAAGTGCAGAGCAATCATGGCAATCAATGAAAACATTCGTTGTTATTGTTATTGTGTTGTTTCATTTTGTTTTCTGTTGCGGGATCTGACAGCCGCAGTGGCAATACAAAGAAAGTGAGGAAAATCTTTGAGAGCCTAAAGAAAGAAATAAAGATAGAAAACACTTAGTGAGCGTTCAGCCGCAGGCGTCGAGACACCTGGGGTGTTTGTTTACCAGATCGCTGCTGTCTGTCGGCCACAGAACTACAATCTCTGTAATTATTTCCACTTTGTGATGAATCAATACTCTATAGTTCACCAAACAACAGTGTTGACCTAAAAGTTGCTCACAACGCATTGCATCGCATATATTCAGTGGGGTAAAAGTTACTAAGTACGTTTACTTAGTAAGTATTGTATTTAAGTTACATTTTGAGGTGTTTGTACTTTAATTGCTTGAGTATAATTCCAATCTCAAATACTTTTACACTACATCTCGGATCCAAATATTGTACTTTTACTACACTACATTTATTTGAAAACTTCCTCGACTGGTTACTTTGTAGATTTAGATTTTTTCTTTTTTTTAAGGTTGTATGACATTCATTTAATTTTTTTTCTTTTAGGTTTTATGACCTCAATTACACCCAAAAAAACCTGAACTTTGAACATTCAGTGGATTTTCTGTGGTCTGAAGTTTTCTTTGGGGTTTGGAAGCCTTTTGAGCTACAATGAAAACAGGCAACACAGTGAAAACAGTGACATCTGCTGGCAAATCCCATTGACATATGGGATTTGCAGGCTCTTACATCACAAACTGCCGGCAAATCAGAGCACCTGTTTGAGCCAGAAAACCCCAGATCACAGAACATCTACTGAATGTTAAAAGTTCATGTTTTTTGGGTGCAGTTGAGACCAGTAAGATGCGCAAACGCGAGAAGCGAACGCAGCTCGTACATATTTGGGTTTTGGACGTATAGCTGCTTAAATTGGGGACTTATATGGTTATGGCTGAGTCATGGTGACGTATTGATGCAACACACTCCATATTTGGACATAGCTCCATATATGGGCACAAAGGGGGGGGACACGCACACACAGACACACAGACACACAGACATGATCTGCTAGGTCTCATATAAGTGCTCACTGCGTTCGCAATCACTGCGTTCGCAATTAGAAAACCTATAAAAAAATAAGAACAATTCCAAAACCTTTTTTTTAATGTCACAATCCCTTTAAACATTATACATTAACCACTTGAACCCGATTTCGGCCATTTGAAAAATAGCCGATCTACAAGCTCATCTGCTATTTTCTAAAGATTATTTCTAAAGATTATTCTAAATAAAACTTTTGCTTTTGGTACTTTAAGTAGCCTACATTTTTAATCCAATACTTTTGTACCTTTAGTCATGAATCCCAGAATCATACTTAAGTTGTAAACAAGCATTTCTATACAGTGCAGTATTGTATTGGTATACTTTTACATTAGTAAAACCTGCAAGTATGTTTTCCCACCACTGCATATTTTTTGAAACTTTTTTAAATGATGATTACAATTTAAAAAAGGAACGGCTTTGGTTCCGACGAGGCTGTGCTGCTCAACAGAGAGCAGTTCTTTCTTTCTGGCCTCATTCTGTTCAGTCCGTGCACGCACACACACACACACACACACACAAGCACGCACATGCACACACACACACACACACACACACACACACACACACACACACATGCACGCACACACACACACACACACATGCACACACATGCACACACACACACATGCACGCACACACACGCATACATGCACACACACACACACACACACACACATGCACGCACACGCACACAATAACTAGTAAAGTAACTAGTTACTTTTTTAGATAAGGAACTATAACTATAACTCTTTACTTTTTTAAAGTGACTTGAACAACACTGGCGACCGGGAGACTTGGGCTGAAATCGCAGTTCAAGGTTCAAGCCATGCAAGGATGTCTTTACTTGTGTCTCTCCAAGGAGAAATTTGTCTTGGAGACAGAGTCACAGCTGCATATACAAACAACATATACACATTCACGTTAAGAAAAAAAAAACACCATGAAATACACCAACATAATCCAGACGTGTAAAAGGGCAGGGGCTGAAGCCCCCTTTGATATCTATGTGTTGCAGTCCGTGGCGACCACTGAGGCCAGTTCAGGTCGCCAAGTCATAGACTGTGATGCATGCGGAGTATGTGCTGTGTGTGTGTGTGTGTGTGCCTGTGTTCTGACATCACTCACTTTACCTCTGCATTTTCAACCCAGCTGTTGCGGCCTCCGTTTCTCAAAAGTCCATTACTCTTCAGAAGCGTTAACACATTCTGACCTGAGATCAGATTCATACGAGGTTTCCACTGGACACACACTGGTCTGATGAACCCATTCTGACCTGAGATCAGATTCTAAAAATGTCAGTCGTTCTTCGAATTTTTCAAAAATAGCAGACCTACAAGCTCGTATCGCGCCACTCGGTGGCGCGCTATGAGCTTGTAGATCTGCTATTTTTCAATAGCTAAAGCATGACATGATGCTAAACACCAAAACGGGTTCCCGGTCAGAATGGGTTAATATTGTAACCTCAACACAAACATTACGTCAGACATTATCCCAGAACGTCCACCGGCCCGTTGTGTTCACTCAACGTGGATGCAGCCATCACCCCCCCCAATCAATAATCAATATTATAAACCTAGTCAATATTTAGGATGACCGTCAAGCCGATTCTACTCTTATATGGCTCCGAGACATGGACACTTTGACTTCTCTAATAATATACGGCAACCTTATAGCACTAATGTCCCGCCTCCCGCAATTCAAAGATAATATGGGAAAATAATTGAGCATGCTGTGATACCATAATCACAATAATCTTTAATCATATTCCATCATATTTGAGGGCTTTAGGAGAGAAATGACTCGGCCATCTCTCCAGCGTGCGTGCGTGCGTGCGTGCTGAGTGCGCGGGTGCGTGCATGAGTGATAAATGGATGCATCCTGAATGAATCAATTAGAGTGACCAGTTTAAGTCTTACAGCACAGAGGCTTGTGATGGACTCTCTCTCTCACTGTCTTTACAGAGGCTTGTGATGGACTCTCTCTCTCTCACTGTCTTTACAGTTTACAGCTGTATCGAGTTTCTAATGGGAGACATTTCACTGCACTGTATTCTCACCACCAGTGGTGGAAGCCAGGAGGTATAGGAGTATACTATATTACTATTACTATTACAGGAGGTATATACTATATTACTATCCCATTTGTTACTTAACCCATTTTGGGGCGGGAACCCATGTTGGTCATCATGTCGTGCTTTAGCTATTTAAAAATAGCAGACCTATACAAGCTCGTAGCGCGCCACCGAGTGGCGCGCTACGAGCTTGTAGGTCTGCTATGTTTTGAAAAATCGAAGAGCGACTGACATAGAAGACATTTTGCAGAATCTGATCTCAGGTCAGAATGGGAAACTGTCAGGATGTAGAAGACATTTTTAGAATCTGATCTCAGCTCAGAATGGGTTAAAGTGAAAGTAGCTAGACCACAGTGTAGACCACACTGTGGGCGTGTGTGCACACGCCAACAAAGCCCCGGATTATAGGGAATAAAACAACGACGTCAGTTCCGTCAAACGGTAGCTTTGGATTAACCCATTCTGACCTGAGATCAGATTCATACGAGGTTTCCACTGGACACACACTGGTCTGATTAACCCATTCTGACCTGAGATCAGATTCTAAAAATGTCAGTCGTTCTTCGAATTTTTCAAAAATAGCAGACCTACAAGCTCGTATCGCGCCACTCGGTGGCGCGCTATGAGCTTGTAGGTCTGCTATTTTTCAATAGCTAAAGCATAACATGATGCCAACACCAAAATGGGTGCCCGGTCAGAATGGGTTAACCTCGCCTCACCACCTCGGAGGAAAGCCTGCTCTCCGTTTCAAAAGTCCATATGATCCTGTCGGGGGAGCGGATGATATCGTTATACGTCATGTTGTAGTATTGTTTTGTATAGTCGACAGGCAGGAACAACGGGGCGGCAACTTCCTTTTCCCTCAAACCGATTTATCTCAATAAAAGCTCTCAGTTTTGAGGGAAAAGGAAGTTGCCGCCTGTTGTTCCTGCCCGTCGACTACAAAACAATACTACAACATGACGTAACGATATTATCATCCGCTCCCGACAGGATCATATACCCTAAATGAAAGGCTAGGTTTGGATTAATTAACCCATTCTGAACGGGAACCCATTTTGGTGTTAGCATCATGTTATGCTTTATCTATTGAAAAATAGCAGATCTACAAGCTCATAGCGCGCCACCGAGTGGCGCGCTACGAGCTTGTAGGTCTGCTATTTTTGAAAAATCGAAGAACAACTGACATTTTTAGAATCTGATCTCAGGTCAGAATGGGTTAATCAGACCAGTGTGTGTCCAGTGGAAACCTCACATGAATCTGATCTCAGGTCAGAATGGGTTAAGTGGTACATTCACATGAATACAATTTCAAGGTGGTAGCCCAGCGTCCATCAATAACAAAAGGTGTGAACATTGACATAGTAACACATGTAGATGAGAATGTAGATTCTACGTTGGTATGAAATCAGGACAACACCACTGATTTAATTTCAGAACCAAAGGAGTTGATTAAAGGCATGATTGACAGCCATGGTTCTTCTGTCTTGGATTTGGTTGTTTTTTTGAGGCTGTGAATTTTTGGTGGGGGAAGAAGAAGAAAAAAATCACACCCGTGTGAAGTGAGGGGCGCTCTTATCGTACATCATGAATCATCTCATACTGACCAATCAGAATGCCTGTTGCTTGTTGCCACAAATTTACGTCATATTTACGTGGACATTTGACCTAACTTTTCCTTGTGGGGACAAGATTCATTGTCAATGGCATTTAATGTTTGAGTTGCGGACATTTGTGGGGTTAAAAGCTGTAAATCGGAGGGGCTAGCACCCCTAAAGAATGCTTCTCCTGCAGTCCACCAGATCAGACCCTCTGAGTTGTCACTGTCAAGCACATACTGTAGTCTTGCTCAGTCTGGACTTTGACTTGACTTTACTTTTCTGTGTGAAGCCGTTTGTTGGATTTCTTTGTCTTTGATTCATTATTCTCTTGCCACACTTCTCCGGTGTGGATACGCTGGTGTGCCTGCAGATGATGCAACCTCCTGAAACTATTGCCACACTGTTTACAGAGGTATGGCTTTTCTCCAGTGTGGATACGCTGGTGTACCTGCATAGAATCTAACCTACTGAACGTCTTGCCACACTGTTTACAGTGGTATGGTTTTTCTCCAGTGTGGGTACGCTGGTGTGTCTTCAGATCACCTATCTGACTGAAATTCTTGTCACACTGTTTACAGTGGTATGGTTTTTCTCCAGTGTGGATACGCTGGTGATGTGTCTGCAGATGATCTAACCTACTGAAACTATTGCCACACTGTTTACAGTGGTATGGTTTTTCTCCAGTGTGGATACGCTGGTGAGCCTTCAGTCGAGCTGACCTACTGAAACTATTGCCACACTGTTTACAGAGGTATGGCTTTTCTCCAGTGTGGATACGCTGGTGTCTCTTCAGATCACCTAGCTGACTGAAATTCTTGTCACACTGTTTACAGTGGTATGGTTTTTCTCCAGTGTGGGTACGCTGGTGTTTCTTCAGATCACCTAGCTGACTGAAATTCTTGTCACACTGTTTACAGTGGTATGGTTTTTCTCCAGTGTGGATACGCTGGTGTGTCTTCAGATCACCTAGCTGACTGAAATTCTTGTCACACTGTTCACAGTGGTATGGCTTTTCTCCAGTGTGGAAACGCTGGTGAGTCTTCAGTTGACGTGACTCAGTGAAACTTTTGCCACACTGTTTACAGTGGTATGGCTTTTCTCCAGTGTGGAAACGCTGGTGAGTCTTCAGTTGACCTGACCTACTGAAACTTTTTCCACACTGTTTACAGTGGTATGGCTTTTCTCCAGTGTGGGTACGCTGGTGTTTCTTCAGATCACCTAAATGACTGAAATTCTTGTCACACTGTTTACAGGTGTGGGTTTTCTTTCCTGTGTATCTCGGCTGATTTGTCTTTACTTCTCCCGCCAGAGCTACATTCTTGGTAACCTGTTGATGAATGTTATATTCAGGTTCATCTGCGTCTCTTTGTTTCTGGCTGGTTACAGAGTAGTTTGGTTGCAGACAGGCTGCTGAAGGGATCCCTTCTTTCCTCTGTGTTTGGCAGTAGAGGTCGTTGTGGCTCCTCTTCATTGGTTCATGGAGGAAGGTGGAGGCACGGGCATAAGGACACTCGGAACAGGAGACCTGATTCTGGAAATATTGGGACTCACTCCTTCCTTCCATTATCAAATGCTAAGTGGTCTGTTATGAGAATGACAGTTCTAGGTTCCTCTGTTGGGGTTGGACAATAGTCACTCGCTTGGGCTGTGTCTCCAGAAAATGCTTCAATACAAACCTCTGAACATCACACTGAGGTGAAAGTAAAGACAATTCACACTTTATGTAGGCTGACCAGGATCTAAGGTCTGACATCACAGACACAACACAAACTGTTGCGGTGAAAGCCAGGAAATGCTGATTTGCGCAGGCCGTCCATTTTGGAGAGATCTGATCGGTGAACCAATATTTTTCCAGCGCTTTCTCCATGCACACCCGCCCCTCTAGACCAGAAAGCACGCTGGGCCAGGCTAATCGCCGTGAAACCTTAACACAGTATGTGTGTACACTCCCAGCAGGCTCAGGAAGAACCTCTGTTCCACTCTTTTACAGCCAGACAGACAGACTCAGGTAAGTCATTGGGAGCGGATCGGCACCGCACAAAGAACACTGAAGTTGAAAGAAGACCATAAATAGCTGACCCTAACCTAAACTCAGTAAAACTATATACCTAAACCTAACCTTAACTCAAAAAGAAATCTCCATATATGGGCATAAAAGGGACACAGACTGATGGGTGGAACTGCTACTCTGACACGGATACAACTGGGATATTGCATAGCCGGGTGAGGCATGGATCTGGAACTTCCATGGTTGCCGACTGGGCGCTCTAGAGCCGGGGCACCGGTCTAGTTTCATTAATGGGAGACCCTAAAGAACCCTAAAGATAAGAAACAACATGGTTGCGTTTAGTTCTATCTCGGGTAGTGGTATATCTCAAAAACTATAAGGCCTTTTTTGAGGACTTGCTGCAGGACTTAGCCTGGGCACCATTTCATTTTGGTATATGATCCGGGCTGGAGCCGGATGATATGCTTACGTCATGTTGTAGGCAATGGTTTGCCTACAACTAAAAGCAATAAAAGCTCTCGTAAGCGAGAGCTTTTATTGAGAGGGAAAAGGAAGTTGTCGCCGCCTGTTCCGACTACAAAACAATACTACAACATGACGTAACCACATCATCCGGCCCCAGGCGGGATCATACGGACTTTTGAAACCTCCGAGGCGGTGGAAAGCCTGGTGAGGCGAGGTTATGCAGGACTCACAATTGTACTTAAAGCTGCAAATGTGTTGAGCAAAATCCAATGACTGTAATAGTTCTAGAAAGTCCACGGCTACTGCATCCAACGCACTGTCCATCATGTGCATATGAAAGTTTCACTTTTTGAATTATATTACGGAAGAAATTTTACTTTTATACACCAGTAAGACGCGCAAACGCGGGAAGCGAACGCAGCTCGTACATATTTGGGTTTTTTTAAGATTTTTTTTTAAGTTATTATTTTTTTAAGTTAAGTTATTTTTAAGTTAACTTAGCTATAACCATATAAGGAGTCCCCAAAGCAGCTATACGTCCAAATATGGAGTGTGTTGCATCAATCACAAACAAATCACTCAGCTCCATATATGGGCACAAAGGGGGGACACACAGACACACAGACAGACATAATCTGCTAGGTCTCATAGTAAGTGCTCACTGCATTCGCAAATATTCTAATTAATTGAGATGGAGCTGTGTATATATATATAAATATATATATATATAATATATAATAATATATATTATATATAATATATATATTTCACCACAGCACGAAGCTGTCAAGCTTGAAGCTTACTTCATGAAGCAGTAAGCGTGGAGGTCCGTGCCGTGGTAAGACAACGGTCTGCCCCAACCCCATGTGAAAAGGACACCTCAGCAGTTCATTCCACAGTTTTTGATTGTATTCCTTTGTCTAAGTGTCCCCCCCCAATAAAGTTGTTTTTATTTGATTTCTCATGCCCCACCACGCAAAGCACATTTGACTATTCATAGAGGCACTATAAAAAAAGTTGTATTCATCATGGTGTTGCCTAGAACTGGAGGTCTGGGGGGGAAACAGTAATATTATGACGTAGCCTAAATCTTTGTGATGTCACAGATGTACTTCATATTGCAACAAAGAATGGGGGGACTTTTTATTATTTCCACACACCAACTCAAAGGTATATTAATGACAGTAAAATGTTAAAAATGAGTGGAAAGTGAAAGGTTTCTCACTGTTCTCAGGTCGAATATTGATATGCGATTAAACAAGATTAATTCATTACAAAGCTTCTAATTAATTAGATAAAACATTTTAATCGAGTCCCAGCTCGAATAAAAACATGAATAAAAAAAGTAGTGTCCATGTAGCTATCTACTTTTGCCATGTAGCTTATAGTGTACCTTGTTACAATTATCTGGGGATAGCTTCGTTGTAGTTGAGCTATATTTAATAGAGAGTAACTGGTAGTGTAGCTTACTACATTTTCCAAGTAGCTTGCCCATCACTGGTGGATACGCTGGTGTCTCTGCAGATTATCTAAGCTACTGAAATTCTTGTCACACTGTTTACAGTGGTATGGCTTTTCTCCAGTGTGGATACGCTGGTGTTTCGTCAGATCACTTAACTGACTGAAATTTTTGTCACACTGTTTACAGTGGTATGGTTTTTCTCCAGTGTGGATACGCTGGTGTTTCGTCAGATCACTTAACTGTCTGAAATTCTTGTCACACTGTTTACAGTGGGATGGTTTTTCTCCAGTGTGGATAAGCTGGTGTACCTGCATAGAATCTAACCTACTGAAAGACTTGCCACACTGTTTACAGTGGTATGGTTTTTCTCCGGTGTGGGTACGCTGGTGTGTCTTCAGATTACATAACTGACTGAAATTCTTGTCACACTGTTTACAGTGGTATGGTTTTTCTCCAGTGTGGATACGCTGGTGTTTCTGCAGATGACTTGACACAATGAAACTTTTGCCACACTGTTTACAGTGGTATGGCTTTTCTCCAGTGTGGATACGCTGGTGTGTCTTCAGATCACCTAGCTGACTGAAATTCTTGTCACACTGTTTACAGAGGTATGGCTTTTCTCCAGTGTGGATACGCTGGTGTACCTGCATAGAATGTAACCTACTGAAAGTCTTGCCACACTGTTTACAGTGGTATGGCTTTTCTCCAGTGTGGATACGCTGGTGTGTCTTCAGATCACCTAGCTGACTGAAACTATTGCCACACTGTTTACAGTGGTATGGTTTTTCTCCTGTGTGAATAACCTGGTGTGCCTGCAGATGATCTAACCTATGGAAACTCTTGTCACACTGTTTACAGTGGTATGGTTTTTCTCCAGTGTGGATACGCTGGTGTTTCTTCAGTTCACTTAACTGACTGAAATTCTTGTCACACTGTTTACAGAGATATGGTTTTTCTCCAGTGTGGGTACGCTGGTGTCTCTTCAGATCACCTAGCTGACTGAAATTCTTGTCACACTGTTTACAGTGGTATGGTTTTTCTCCAGTGTGGATACGCTGGTGTGTCTTCAGATCACCTAAACGACTGAAATTCTTGTCACACTGTTTACAGGTGTGGGTTTTCTTTCCTGTGTATCTCGGCTGATTTGTCTTTACTTCTCCCGCCAGAGCTACATTCTTGGTAACCTGTTGATGAATGTTATATTCAGGTTCATCTGCGTCTCTTTGTTTCTGGCTGGTTACAGAGTAGTTTGGTTGCAGACAGGCTGCTGAAGGGATCCCTTCTTTCCTCTGTGTTTGGCAGTAGAGGTCGTTGTGGCTCCTCTTCATTGGTTCATGGAGGAAGGTGGAGGCACGGGCATAAGGACACTCGGAACAGGAGACCTGATTCTGGAAATATTGGGACTCACTCCTTCCTTCCATTATCAAATGCTAAGTGGTCTGTTATGAGAATGACAGTTCTAGGTTCCTCTGTTGGGGTTGGACAATAGTCACTCACTTGGGTTGTGTCTCCAGAAAATGCAGGATAAGCCTCTGAACATCACACTGAGGTGAGGTGAAAGTAAAGACAATTAGCACTTTATGTAGGCTGACCAGGATCTAAGGTCTGACATCACAGACACAACACAAACTGTTGTGGTGAAAGACACGAAATGCTGATTTGCGCAGGCCGTCCATTTTGGAGAGATCTGATCAGTGAACCAATATTTCTCCAGCGCACACCCGCCCCTCTAGACCAGAAAGCACGCTGGGCCAGGCTAATCGCCGTGAAACCTTAACACAGTATGCGTGTACACTCCCAGCAGGCTCAGGAAGAAGTAGTGACGTAGCGTCCACCAAACGCTATAAGTTACAAATTGACTGTTAAAAAAAGATTTGCTAAAGACAATTCACACTTTATGTAGGCTGACCAGGATCTAAGGTCTGACATCAGACACAACACAAACTGTTGCGGTGAAAGCCAGGAAATGCTGATTTGCGCAGACCGTCCATTTTGGAGAGATCTGATCAGTGAACCAATATATTATCCAGCGCCTGCTCCATGCACACCCGCCCCTCTAGACCAGAAAGCACGCTGGGCCAGGCTAATCGCTGTGAAACCTTAACACAGTATGTGTGTACACTCCCAGCAGGCTCAGGAAGAACCTCTGTTCCTCTTCACTCTTTTACAGCCAGACAGACAGACAGGCATAAACACTCAGGTAAGTCATTGGGAGCGGATCGGCACCGCACAAAGAACACTGAAGTTGAAAGAAGACCATAAATAGCTGACCCTAACCTAACCTCAGTAAAACTATACCTAAACCTAACCTTAACTCAAAAAGAAATCTCCATATATGGGCATAAAAGGGACACAGACAGATGGGTGGAGCTGCTACTCTGACACGGATACAACTGGGATATTGCATAGCCGGGTGAGGCACGGATCTGGAACTTCCATGGTTACCGACTGGGCGCTCTAGAGCCGGGGCACCGGTCTAGTTTCATTAATGGGAGACCCTAAAGATAAGAAACAACATGGTTGCGTTTAGTTCTATCTCGGGTAGTGGTATATCTCAAAAACTATAAGGCCTCTTTTGAGGACTTGCTGCAGGACTCACAATTGTACTTAAAGCTGCAAATGTGTTGAGCAAAATCCAATGACTGTAATAGTTCTAGAAAGTCCACGGCTACTGCATCCAACGCAATGTCCATCATGTGCATATGAAAGTTTCACTTTTTGAATTATATTACGGAAGAAAATTTACTTTTATACACCAGTAAGACGCGCAAACGCGGGAAGCGAACGCAGCTCGTACATATTTGGTTTTTTTTAAGATTTATTTTTAAGTTAAGTTATTTTTAAGTTAACTTAGCTATAACCATATAAGGAGTCCCCAAAGCAGCTATACGTCCAAATATGGAGTGTGTTGCATCAATCACAAACAAATCACTCAGCTCCATATATGGGCACAAAGGGGGGACACACAGACACACAGACAGACATAATCTGCTAGGTCTCATAGTAAGTGCTCACTGCATTTGCAAATATTCTAATTAATTGAGATGGAGCTGTGTATATATATATATATATATATATATATATATATATATATATATATAAATATATATATATAATAATATATATTATTTATAATATATATATTTCACCACAGCACGAAGCTGTCAAGCTTGAAGCTTACTTCATGAAGCAGTAAGCGTGGAGGTCCGTGCCGTGGTAAGACAATGGTCTGCCCCAACCCCATGTGAAAAGGACACCTCAGCAGTTCATTCCACAGTTTTTGATTGTATTCCTTTGTCTAAGTGTCCCCCCCCCCCCCCAATAAAGTTGTTTTTATTTGATTTCTCATGCCCCACCACGCAAAGCACATTTGACTATTCATATAGGCACTATAAAAAAGTTGTATTCATCATGGTGTTGCCTAGAACTGGAGGTCTGGGGGGAAAACAGTAATATTATGACGTAGCCTACATCTTTGTGATGTCACAGATGTACTTCATAATGCAACAAAGAATGGGGGGACTTTTTATTATTTCCACACAACAACTCAAAGGTATATTAATGACAGTAAAATTTTAAAAATGAGTGGAAAGTGAAAGGTTTCTCAATGTTCTCAGGTCGAATATTGATATGCGATTAAACAAGATTAATTCATTACAAGGCCTCTAATTAATTAGATAAAACATTTTAATCGAGTCCCAGCTCGAATAAAAACATGAATAAAAAAAGTAGTGTCCATGTAGCTAGCTACTTTTGCCATGTAGCTTATAGTGTACCTTGTTACAATTCTCTGGGGATAGCTTCGTTGTAGTTGAGCTATATTTAATAGAGAGTAACTGGTAGTGTAGCTTACTACATTTTCCAAGTAGCTTGCCCATCACTGGTGGATACGCTGGTGTCTCTGCAGATTATCTAACCTACTGAAATTCTTGTCACACTGTTTACAGTGGTATGGCTTTTCTCCAGTGTGGATACGCTGGTGTTTCGTCAGATCACTTAACTGACTGAAATTCTTGTCACACTGTTTACAGTGGTATGGTTTTTCTCCAGTGTGGATACGCTGGTGTTTCGTCAGATCACTTAACTGTCTGAAATTCTTGTCACACTGTTTACAGTGGTATGGTTTTTCTCCAGTGTGGATACGCTGGTGTTTCGTCAGATCACTTAACTGTCTGAAATTCTTGCCACACTGTTTACAGTGGTATGGTTTTTCTCCGGTGTGGGTACGCTGGTGTGTCTTCAGATTACATAACTGACTGAAATTCTTGTCACACTGTTTACAGTGGTATGGTTTTTCTCCAGTGTGGATACGCTGGTGTTTCTGCAGATGACTTGACACAATGAAACTTTTGCCACACTGTTTACAGAGGTATGGTTTTACTCCAGTGTGGATACGCTGGTGTGTCTTCAGTTGACTTGACAACGTGAAACTTTTGCCACACTGTTTACAGAGGTATGGTTTTTCTCCAGTGTGGATACGCTGGTGTACCTGCATAGAATCTAACCTACTGAAAGTCTTGCCACACTGTTTACAGTGGTATGGTTTTTCTCCTGTGTGGATAACCTGGTGTGCCTGCAGATGATCTAACCTATGGAAACTCTTGTCACACTGTTTACAGTGGTATGGTCTTTCTCCAGTGTGGATACGCTGGTGTGTCTTCAGATCACCTAAACGACTGAAATTCTTGTCACACTGTTTACAGGTGTGGGTTTTCTTTCCTGTGTATCTCGGCTGATTTGTCTTTACTTCTCCCGCCAGAGCTACATTCTTGGTAACCTGTTGATGAATGTTATATTTAGGTTCATCTGCGTCTCTTTGTTTCTGGCTGGTTACAGAGTAGTTTGGTTGCAGACAGGCTGCTGAAGGGATCCCTTCTTTCCTCTGTGTTTGGCAGTAGAGGTCGTTGTGGCTCCTCTTCATTGGTTCATGGAGGAAGGTGGAGGCACGGGCATAAGGACACTCGGAACAGGAGACCTGATTCTGGAAATATTGGGACTCACTCCTTCCTTCCATTATCAAATGCTAAATGGTCTGTTATGAGAATGACAGTTCTAGGTTCCTCTGTTGGGGTTGGACAATAGTCACTCACTTGGGTTGTGTCTCCAGAAAATGCAGGATAAGCCTCTGAACATCACACTGAGGTGAGGTGAAAGTAAAGACAATTAGCACTTTATGTAGGCTGACCAGGATCTAAGGTCTGACATCACAGACACAACACAAACTGTTGCGGTGAAAGACAGGAAATACTGATTTGCGCAGGCCGTCCATTTTGGAGAGATCTGATCAGTGAACCAATATTTCTCCAGCGACCTGCTCCATGCACGCCCGCCCCTCTAGACCAAAAAGCACGCTGGGCCAGGCTAATCGCCGTGAAACCTTAACACGGCCCCCAGCCCTCCCATTAGCCAACGTGTGGACCTCCTCCTTCACCACCAGTGATGCGATTTTAAAATCCAGCTCCGTTGAGCCTCCATTATAACCAGGAAGCGTCGTATGTCCAAAGGTCTGAGAGCTGTTTGTATCGCATCGCTGAAAAAATGTACCTGGTTGCACTGCTAGCTAAAGGCTGCGGGCTAATAGGAGTGATGTTGCACTCCTGGGATGGGAAAGGAGTGAAAATCCACTCCTGTGTCAGTCTCTAGTGTGGATACGCTGGTGTGCCTGCAGTTGACCTGACTCTGTGAAACTTTTCCACACTGTTTACAGTGGTATGGTTTTTCTCCAGTGTGGATACGCTGGTGTGTCTGCAGAATATCTAACCTACTGAAACTATTGCCACACTGTTTACAGTGGTATGGTTTATCTCCAGTGTGGATACGCTGGTGTGTCTGCAGAATATCTAACCTACTGAAACTATTGTCACACTGTTTACAGTGGTATGGTTTTTCTCCAGTATGGATACGCTGGTGTTTCTTCAGATCACATAACTGAGTGAAATTCTTGTCACAATGTTTACAGTGGTATGGCTTTTGTCCAGTGTGGATGTGCTGGTGAGTCTTCAGTTGACTTGACTGCGTGAAACTTTTGCCACACTGTTTACAGTGGTATGGTTTTTCTCCAGTGTGGAAACGCTGGTGAGTTTTCAGTCGAGTTGAACAGTGAAACTCTTGCCACACTGTTTACAGACAAATGGCTTTTCTCCAGTGTGGATGTGCTGGTGAGTCTTCAGTTGACCTGACTCAGTGAAAAAATGTCCACACTGTTTACAGTGCTATTGTTTTTCTCCAGTGTGGATACGCTGGTGTGTCTTCAGTTGACTTGACTGCGTGAAACTTTTGCCACACTGTTTACAGAGGTATGGTTTTTCTCCAGTGTGGATACGCTGGTGTTTCTGCAGATGACTTGACACAATGAAACTTTTGCCACACTGTTTACAGAGGTATGGTTTTTCTCCAGTGTGGATACGTGTGTTGCGAACGCAGTGAGCACTTACTATGAGACCTAGCAGATCATGTCTGTGTGTCTGTGTGTCTGTCTGTCTGTCTGTCTGTCTGTCTGTCCCGCTATCCAAATATGGAGTGTGTTGCATCAGCAATCACTCAGCTCCATATATGGGCACAAAAGGGGCCAGGTCCACTCAGCTTCATATATGGGCACAAAAGGGGCCAGGTCCACTCAGCTCCATATATGGGCAAAAAAGGGGCCAAGTCCACATATACAGTAAAAGCGGGACAGACACACAGACAGACATGATCTGCAGGGTCTCAGCTGCGTTCGCTTCCCGCATTTGCGCGTCTTACTGGTCTAACCTACTGAAAGTATAGCCACACTGTTTACAGTGGTATGGTTTTTCTCCTGTGTGGATAACCTGGTGTGCCTGCAGATGATCTAACCTATAGAAACTCTTGTCACACTGTTTACAGTCGTATGGCTTTTCTCCAGTGTGGATGTGCTGGTGAGTCTTCAGTTTACTTGACTGCGTGAAACTTTTGTCACACTGTTTACAGTGGTATGTTTTTTCTCCAGTGTGGATACGCTGGTGTGTCTGCAGATTATCTAACCTACTGAAATTCTTGTCACACTGATTACAGTGGTATGGTTTTTCTCCAGTGTGGAAACGCTGGTGAGTCTTCAGTCGAGCTGACCCAGTGAAACTCTTGCCACACTGTTTACAGGTGTGGGTTTTCTTTCCTGTGTAACTCGGCTGATTTGTCCTTACTTCTCCCGCCAGAGCTACATTCTTGGTAACCTGTTGATGAATGTTATATTCAGGTTCATCTGTGTCTCTTTGTTTCTGGCTGGTTACAGAGTAGTTTGGTTGCAGACAGGCTGCTGAAGGGATCCCTTCTTTCCTCTGTGTTTGGCAGTAGAGGTCGTTGTGGCTCCTCTTCATTGGTTCATGGAGGAAGGTGGAGGCACGGGCATAAGGACACTCGGAACAGGAGACCTGATTCTGGAAATATTGGGACTCACTCCTTCCTTCCATTATCAAATGCTAAATGGTCTGTTATGAGAATGACAGTTCTAGGTTCCTCTTTTGGGGTTGGATAATAGTCACTCGCTTGGGCTGTGTCTCCAGAAAATGCTTTAATACAAACGTCTCAACATCACACTGAGGTGAAAGTAAAGACAATTCACACTTTATGTAGGCTGACCAGGATCTAAGGTCTGACATCACAGACACAACACAAACTGTTGCGGTGAAAGCCAGGAAATGCTGATTTGCGCAGGCCGTCCATTTTGGAGAGATCTGATCGGTGAACCAATATTTCTTCAGCGCCTGCTCCATGCACGCCCGCCCCTCTAGACCAGAAAGCACGCTGGGCCAGGCTAATCGCCGTGAAACCTTAACACAGTATATCGCATCGCTGAAAAAATGTACCTGGTTGCACTGCTAGCTAAAGGCTAGCAGGAGTGGTGTTGCACTCCTGGGATGGTAAAGAAGTAAAAATCCACTCCTGTGTCAGTCTCTAGTGTGGATACGCTGGTGTGCCTGCATTTGACCTGACTGTGTGAAACTCTTGCCACACTGTTTACAGACATATGGCTTTTCTCCAGTGTGGATACGCTGGTGAGTCTTCAGTTGACTTGACTGCGTGAAACCTTTGCCACACTGTTTACAGTGGTATGGCTTTTCTCCAGTGTGGATGTGCTGGTGAGTCTTCAGTTGACTTGACTGCGTGAAACCTTTGCCACACTGTTTACAGTGGTATGGCTTTTCTCCAGTGTGGATACGCTGGTGTACCTGTATAGAATCTAACCTATTGAAAGTCTTGCCACACTGTTTACAGTGGTATGGTTTTTCTCCAGTGTGGATACGCTGGTGTTTCTTCAGATCACATAACTGCGTGAAATTCTTGTCACACTGTTTACAGTGGTATGGTTTTTCTCCAGTGTGGATACGCTGGTGTTTCTTCAGATGAGTTGACACAATGAAACTTTTGCCACACTGTTTACAGAGATATGGTTTTTCTCCAGTGTGGGTACGCTGGTGTGTCTTCAGATCACCTAAACGACTGAAATTCTTTTCACACTGTTTACAGGTGTGGGTTTTCTTTCCTGTGTATCTCGGCTGATTTGTCTTTAATTCTCCCGCCAGAGCTACATTCTTGGTAACCTGTTGATGAATGTTATATTTAGGTTCATCTGTGTCTCTTTGTTTCTGGCTGGTTACAGAGTAGTTTGGTTGCAGACAGGCTGCTGAAGGGATCCCTTCTTTCCTCTGTGTTTGGCAGTAGAGGTCGTTGTGGCTCCTCTTCATTGGTTCATGGAGGAAGGTGGAGGCACGGGCATTAGGACACTCGGAACAGGAGACCTGATTCTGGAAATATTGGGACTCACTCCTTCCTTCCATTATCAAATTCTAAATGGTCTGTTATGAGAATGACAGTTCTAGGTTCCTCTGTTGGGGTTGGACAATAGTCACTCGCTTGGGCTGTGTCTCCAGAAAATGCTTCAATACAAACCTCTGAACATCACACTGAGGTGAAAGTAAAGACAATTCACACTTTATGTAGGCTGCCCAGGATCTAAGGTCTGACATCACAGACACAACACATGCAAACTGTTGCGGTGAATGCCAGGAAATGCTGATTTGCGCAGGCCGTCCATTTTGGAGAGATCTGATCGGTGAACCAATATTTCTTCAGCGCGTGCTCCATGCACGCCCGCCCCTCTAGACCAGAAAGCACGCTGGGCCAGGCTAATCGCCGTGAAACCTTAACACAGTATATCGCATCGCTGAAAAAATGTACCTGGTTGCACTGCTAGCTAAAGGTAGAGTTTAAAATGTTGGGTCGGGTCGGGCTTGGGCCGGTCCGGCTCCAATTTGTTATGTATTTGTCGGGCTTCGGGTCGGGCCGGGCTAGTCATTTTATATATGATATTATTCATATTATTATTATATATATTTTAGTTGGACATGGGTACAATGACTGATGTTCTTAACACATTATTAAGATTTGATGAGAAAAACGGCTGCCTGCAGCAATTAAGCTTATTTAGAATAAATGTCGGGTTTCGGGCCGGGTCGGTCTCACTTTGTCAATTATGTAAACGGGCTTCGGGCCGGGCCCGGGCTGAACTTCTGTCGGGCCGGGTCGGGTCGGGCTCAACATTTTAGGCCCGATTAAAGCTCTAGCTAAAGGCTGCGGGCTAATATGAGTGGTGTTGCACTCCTGGGATGGGAAAGGAGTAAAAATCCACTCCTGTGTCAGTCTCTAGTGTGGATACGCTGGTGTGCCTGCAGTTTACCTGCCTGATTGAAACTCTTGCCACACTGTTTACAGTGGTATGGCTTTTCTCCAGTGTGGATACGCTGGTGTACCTGCAAAGAATCTAACCTACTGAAAGTCTTGCCACACTGTTTACAGTGGAATGGTTTTTCTCCAGTGTGTATACGCTGGTGTTTCTTCAGATGACTTGACAAAATGAAACTTTTGCCACACTGTTTACAGAGATATGGTTTTTCTCCAGTGTGGATACGTTGGTGTACCTGCATAGAATATAACCTACCGAAAGTCTTTCCACACTGTTTACAGTGGTATGGTTTTTCTCCTGTGTGGATAACCTGGTGTGCCTGCAGATGATCTAAACTATGGAAACTCTTGTCACACTGTTTACAGTGGTATGGTCTTTCTCCAGCGTGGATACGCTGGTGTGCCTGCAGTTTACCTGCCTGTGTGAAACTCTTGCCACACTGTTTACAGTGGTATGGCTTTTCTCCAGTGTGGATACGCTGGTGTACCTGCAAAGAATCTAACCTACTGAAAGTCTTGCCACACTGTTTACAGTGGAATGGTTTTTCTCCAGTGTGTATACGCTGGTGTTTCTTCAGATGACTTGACAAAATGAAACTTTTGCCACACTGTTTACAGAGATATGGTTTTTCTCCAGTGTGGATACGTTGGTGTACCTGCATAGAATCTAACCTACCGAAAGTCTTGCCACACTGTTTACAGTGGTATGGTTTTTCTCCTGTGTGGATAACCTGGTGTGCCTGCAGAATATCTAACCTATGGAAACTCTTGTCACACTGTTTACAGTGGTATGGTCTTTCTCCAGTGTGGATACGCTGGTGTGTCTTCAGATCACCTAAACGACTGAAATTCTTGTCACACTGTTTACAGGTGTGGGTTTTCTTTCCTGTGTATCTCGGCTGATTTGTCCTTACTTCTCCCGCCAGAGCTACATTCTTGGTAACCTGTTGATGAATGTTATATTTAGGTTCATCTGTGTCTCTTAGTTTCTGGCTGGTTACAGAGTAGTTTGGTTGCAGACAGGCTGCTGAAGGGATCCCTTCTTTCCTCTGTGTTTGGCAGTAGAGGTCGTTGTGGCTCCTCTTCATTGGTTCATGGAGGAAGGTGGAGGCACGGGCATTAGGACACTCGGAACAGGAGACCTGATTCTGGAAATATTGGGACTCACTCCTTCCTTCCATTATCAAATGCTAAATGGTCTGTTATGAGAATGACAGTTCTAGGTTCCTCTGTTGGGGTTGGACAATAGTCACTCACTTGGGTTGTGTCTCCAGAAAATGCAGGATAAGCCTCTGAACATCACACTGAGGTGAGGTGAAAGTAAAGACAATTAGCACTTTATGTAGGCTGACCAGGATCTAAGGTCTGACATCACAGACACAACACAAACTGTTGCGGTGAAAGACAGGAAATGCTGATTTGCGCAGGACGTCCATTTTGGGGAGATCTGATCAGTGAACCAATATTTCTCCAGCGCCTGCTCCATGCACGCCCGCCCCTCTAGACCAGAAAAAACGCTGGGCCAGGCTAATCGCCGTGAAACCTTAACACGGCCCCCAGCCCTCCCATTAGCCAACGTGTGGACCTCCTCCTTCACCACCAGTGATGTGATTTTAAAATCCAGCTCTGTTGAGCCTCCATTATAACCAGGAAGCGTCGTATGTCCAAAGGTCTGAGAGCTGTTTGTATCGCATCGCTGAAAAAAATTACCTGGTTGCACTGCTAGCTAAAGGCTGCGGGCTAATAGGAGTGATGTTGCACTCCTGAGATGGGAAAGGAGTGAAAATCCACTCCTGTGTCAGTCTCTAGTGTGGATACGCTGGTGTGCCTGCAGTTGACCTGACTCGGTGAAACTTTTCCACACTGTTTACAGAGGTATGGTTTTTCTCCAGTGTGGATATGCTGGTGTGTCTGCAGATTATCTAACCTACTGAAACTATTGCCACACTGTTTACAGTGGTATGGTTTTTCTCCAGTGTGGATACGCTGGTGTGTCTGCAGAATATCTAACCTACTGAAACTATTGTCACACTGTTTACAGTGGTATGGTTTTTCTCCAGTATGGATACGCTGGTGTTTCTTCAGATCACATAACTGAGTGAAATTCTTGTCACAATGTTTACAGTGGTATGGCTTTTGTCCAGTGTGGATGTGCTGGTGAGTCTTCAGTTGACTTGACTGCGTGAAACTTTTGCCACACTGTTTACAGTGGTATGGTTTTTCTCCAGTGTGGAAACGCTGGTGAGTTTTCAGTCGAGCTGAACAGTGAAACTCTTGCCACACTGTTTACAGACAAATGGCTTTTCTCCAGTGTGGATGTGCTGGTGAGTCTTCAGTTGACCTGACTCAGTGAAAAAATGTCCACACTGTTTACAGTGCTATTGTTTTTCTCCAGTGTGGATACGCTGGTGTGTCTTCAGTTGACTTGACTGCGTGAAACTTTTGCCACACTGTTTACAGAGGTATGGTTTTTCTCCAGTGTGGATACGTGTGTTGCGAACGCAGTGAGCACTTACTATGAGACCTAGCAGATCATGTCTGTGTGTCTGTGTGTCTGTCTGTCTGTCTGTCCCGCTATCCAAATATGGAGTGTGTTGCATCAGCAATCACTCAGCTCCATATATGGGCACAAAAGGGGCCAGGTCCACTCAGCTTCATATATGGGCACAAAAGGGGCCAGGTCCACTCAGCTCCATATATGGGCAAAAAAGGGGCCAAGTCCACATATACAGTAAAAGCGGGACAGACACACAGACAGACATGATCTGCAGGGTCTCAGCTGCGTTCGCTTCCCGCATTTGCGCGTCTTACTGGTCTAACCTACTGAAAGTCTTGCCACACTGTTTACAGTGGTATGGTTTTTCTCCTGTGTGGATAACCTGGTGTGCCTGCAGATGATCTAACCTATAGAAACTCTTGTCACACTGTTTACAGTCGTATGGCTTTTCTCCAGTGTGGATGTGCTGGTGAGTCTTCAGTTTACTTGACTGCGTGAAACTTTTGTCACACTGTTTACAGTGGTATGGTTTTTCTCCAGTGTGGATACGCTGGTGTGTCTGCAGATTATCTAACCTACTGAAATTCTTGTCACACTGATTACAGTGGTATGGTTTTTCTCCAGTGTGGAAACGCTGGTGAGTCTTCAGTCGAGCTGACCCAGTGAAACTCTTGTCACACTGTTTACAGGTGTGGGTTTTCTTTCCTGTGTAACTCGGCTGATTTGTCTTTACTTCTCCCGCCAGAGCTACATTCTTGGTAACCTGTTGATGAATGTTATATTTAGGTTCATCTGTGTCTCTTTGTTTCTGGCTGGTTACAGAGTAGTTTGGTTGCAGACAGGCTGCTGAAGGGATCCCTTCTTTCCTGTGTTTGGCAGTAGAGGTCGTTGTGGCTCCTCTTCATTGGTTCATGGAGGAAGGTGGAGGCACGGGCATAAGGACACTCGGAACAGGAGACCTGATTCTGGAAATATTGGGACTCACTCCTTCCTTCCATTATCAAATGCTAAGTGGTCTGTTATGAGAATGACAGTTCTAGGTTCCTCTGTTGGGGTTGGACAATAGTCACTCACTTGGGTTGTGTCTCCAGAAAATGCAGGATAAGCCTCTGAACATCACACTGAGGTGAGGTGAAAGTAAAGACAATTAGCACTTTATGTAGGCTGACCAGGATCTAAGGTCTGACATCACAGACAACACAAACTGTTGTGGTGAAAGACAGGAAATGCTGATTTGCGCAGGCCGTCCATTTTGGAGAGATCTGATCAGTGAACCAATATTTCTCCAGCGCACACCCGCCCCTCTAGACCAGAAAGCACGCTGGGCCAGGCTAATCGCCGTGAAACCTTAACACAGTATGTGTGTACACTCCCAGCAGGCTCAGGAAGAAGTAGTGACGTAGCGTCTACCAAACGCTATACGTTACAAATTGACTGTTAAAAAAAGATTTGCTAAAGAAAATTCACCGCGGAACGTTTCTCACTGGGCGGCTGGGCGCATTTCTAGGGGCGCGTTCGGAAACCGCACCAGAGCACACTGGCCTATTAGTTTGCATTGCACAGTGCGCTATTTCCGAACGTGCCCCTAGTACTGAACTGGCTGCGGCACGCCTACTACACTCTGCTCCATAGAGCGGGCTAGCAGCAGCAGGCAGCAGCAGTACAGTACTCTACAGGCTAATGAGGCTATAGCTCCGTCAGAAAGCCCAAACCCAAATGAATCGAATGAATGAATTATATCGCTTTTGCTCAGTGGATGGGCCATTTACATTTAAAAGCTATCGGATGGACGTGTGGATAACGGCATGGTTGTGTGCAATATCAGAGTGAAAGGTTCCATACGTTCCCAACGTTAGCTTCCATGCTAGCTGCTTTAGCTTAAACATGTCTCGCAGGGGATTTCACCACAGCACGAAGCTGTCAAGCTTGAAGCTTACTTCATGAAGCAGTAAGCGTGGAGGTCCGTGCCGTGGTAAGACAATGGTCTGCCCCAACCCCATGTGAAAAGGACACCTCAGCAGTTCATTCCACAGTTTTTGATTGTATTCCTTTGTCCAAGTCCAATAAAGTTGTTTTTATTTGATTTCTCATGCCCCACCACGCAAAGCACATTTGACTATTCATATAGGCACTATAAAAAAGTTGTATTCATCATTGTGTTGCCTAGAACTGGAGGTCTGGGGGGAAAACAGTAATATTATGACGTAGCCTACATCTTTGTGATGTCACAGATGTACTTCATATTGCAACAAAGAATGGGGGGACTTTTTATTATTTCCACACACCAACTCAAAGGTATATTAATGACAGTAAAATGTTAAAAATGAGTGGAAAGTGAAAGGTTTCTCACTGTTCTCAGGTCGAATATTGATATGCGATTAAACAAGATTAATTCATTACAAAGCTTCTAATTAATTAGATAAAACATTTTAATCGAGTCCCAGCTCGAATAAAAACATGAATAAAAAAAGTAGTGTCCATGTAGCTATCTACTTTTGCCATGTAGCTTATAGTGTACCTTGTTACAATTATCTGGGGATAGCTTCGTTGTAGTTGAGCTATATTTAATAGAGAGTAACTGGTAGTGTAGCTTACTACATTTTCCAAGTAGCTTGCCCATCACTGGTGGATACGCTGGTGTCTCTGCAGATTATCTAAGCTACTGAAATTCTTGTCACACTGTTTACAGTGGTATGGCTTTTCTCCAGTGTGGATACGCTGGTGTTTCGTCAGATCACTTAACTGACTGAAATTTTTGTCACACTGTTTACAGTGGTATGGTTTTTCTCCAGTGTGGATACGCTGGTGTTTCGTCAGATCACTTAACTGTCTGAAATTCTTGTCACACTGTTTACAGTGGGATGGTTTTTCTCCAGTGTGGATAAGCTGGTGTACCTGCATAGAATCTAACCTACTGAAAGACTTGCCACACTGTTTACAGTGGTATGGTTTTTCTCCGGTGTGGGTACGCTGGTGTGTCTTCAGATTACATAACTGACTGAAATTCTTGTCACACTGTTTACAGTGGTATGGTTTTTCTCCAGTGTGGATACGCTGGTGTTTCTGCAGATGACTTGACACAATGAAACTTTTGCCACACTGTTTACAGAGGTATGGTTTTACTCCAGTGTGGATACGCTGGTGTGTCTTCAGTTGACTTGACAACGTGAAACTTTTGCCACACTGTTTACAGAGGTATGGTTTTTCTCCAGTGTGGATACGCTGGTGTACCTGCAGATTATCTAACCTATGGAAACTCTTGTCACACTGTTTACAGTGGTATGGCTTTTCTCCAGTGTGGATACGCTGGTGTGTCTTCAGATCACCTAGCTGACTGAAATTCTTGTCACACTGTTTACAGAGGTATGGCTTTTCTCCAGTGTGGATACGCTGGTGTACCTGCATAGAATGTAACCTACTGAAAGTCTTGCCACACTGTTTACAGTGGTATGGTTTTTCTCCAGTGTGGATATGCTGGTGTGTCTTCAGAACACCTAGCTGACTGAAATTCTTGTCACACTGTTTACAGTGGTATGGTTTTTCTCCAGTGTGGGTACGCTGGTGTTTCTTCAGATCACCTAAACGACTGAAATTCTTGTCACACTGTTTACAGTGGTATGGTTTTTCTCCTGTGTGAATAACCTGGTGTGCCTGCATTTGATCTAACCTATGGAAACTCTTGTCACACTGTTTACAGTGGTATGGTTTTTCTCCAGTGTGGATACGCTGGTGTCTCTTCAGATCACCTAGCTGACTGAAATTCTTGTCACACTGTTTACAGTGGTATGGTTTTTCTCCAGTGTGGATACGCTGGTGTGTCTTCAGATCACCTAAACGACTGAAATTCTTGTCACACTGTTTACAGGTGTGGGTTTTCTTTCCTGTGTATCTCGGCTGATTTGTCTTTACTTCTCCCGCCAGAGCTACATTCTTGGTAACCTGTTGATGAATGTTATATTCAGGTTCATCTGTGTCTCTTTGTTTCTGGCTGGTTACAGAGTAGTTTGGTTGCAGACAGGCTGCTGAAGGGATCCCTTCTTTCCTCTGTGTTTGGCAGTAGAGGTCGTTGTGGCTCCTCTTCATTGGTTCATGGAGGAAGGTGGAGGCACGGGCATAAGGACACTCGGAACAGGAGACCTGATTCTGGAAATATTGGGACTCACTCCTTCCTTCCATTATCAAATGCTAAATGGTCTGTTATGAGAATGACAGTTCTAGGTTCCTCTGTTGGGGTTGGATAATAGTCACTCGCTTGGGCTGAGTCTCCAGAAAATGCTTCAATACAAACGTCTCAACATCACACTGAGGTGAAAGTAAAGACAATTCACAGTTTATGTAGGCTGACCAGGATCTAAGGTCTGACATCACAGACACAACACAAACTGTTGCGGTGAAAGCCAGGAAATGCTGATTTGCGCAGACCGTCTATTTTGGAGAGATCTGATCGGTGAACCAATATTTCTCCAGCGCCTGCTCCATGCACGCCCGCCCCTCTAGACCAGAAAGCACGCTGGGCCAGGCTAATCGCCGTGAAACCTTAACACAGTATGTGTGTACACTCCCAGCAGGCTCAGGAAGAACCTATTGTTCCAATACAGCATATTTATCTTAAATCGGCCTCATGGTGACGTTTCTTAACAGGCCTCTTCATATTTTGGTCCACGCACTCACGGAATCCTGGATTCTTTCATCATGACAAAACTTCACTCTTTTACAGACAGACAGGATCTGGAACTTACACGGTTACCGACTCTGTACTCTAGAGCCGGGCACCGGTCTAGTTTCATTAATGGGAGACCCCAAAGATGAGAAAAAACATGGTTGCGTTTATATCTCGGGTAGTGGTATATCTGTAGTTCTATCTCGGTTAGTGGTATATCTCAAAAACTACAAGGCCTTTTTTGTATCTTTCCTCTCCTCCTACGCCGGGGTTTAAACACGGTTTCCTGCACTGCGCAAGTGCTGAGATTTTTTTTACCACCGAGCTACTAGAGCATGCCTGCTTGCTCAGGGGACAAATTTAATCTTGACCACCAGGTAAAAGTCGGTACCTGGATTTAAGAGCAAGAAGACAAAATACAACCACCCCGATTGTATGAGTTATTCAGTATTGTATCAACATACTCTACACCATACAGACTGGACCGAATGAAAAGGTGTTCATTGAAATAAGTTTGTTTGAGCCAGAAAACCCCAGACAACAGAACATCTACGGAATGTAAAAAAAAGTTCAGGTTTTTTTGGATGCAACTGAGGTCAGAAAACCTAAAAAAATAATAATAATAACATTTACAAAAACTTTTTTTTTTAATGTCACAATCCCTTTAAATGTATATTCAGTGATTTCACTTAATTCAAATATCACTTATTTTTTGTTTTGTTTTGTTGTGATAATCCTCTCTACTATAGAGTGTGCTGATGCCCATATAAGGAGTTCCTCCCTGTCCCCAGTTAACCCCTGGGGGTCATTAAACCTTAGGTTTTGTTTTTGGCTCTCTATCCTGATTGGATGAAAGGCTTTGCCATCACTAGCCAAAAACGAAACCTAAGGTTTTTTGAGTGAAATCACTGAATATACCTTTAAGTAATAGTACTGTGTGCGTGCATGCATGTATGCTCATGCATGTATGCAGAGAGACAGCATGATCACAATCAGTGACGTGCAACGTCGTATCGACATTTAGCTTGTGGTGTAATTTGAATCATATAGCATATTCATAACTACTTGGTTAGTCATAATTGTTAAACTTGGGAGCCATTTCTTTTCATCACCCACCACAGTGTCTTAACTATTTGCATATCAATTGTTCCACAGACAGGAAGCCTTGTGGCTTCACTCTTTGACTTCTCAAGATAATTCTTGAGAGATCTTTTATCTGATATTATCTTTAGTGTCTCCAAACTAGGCTTTAGACCTTCCTGTTGACTGATAGAGGATCCATTCTTTAGGGTAGGAGGCTATACAGTTTGTCTTCATGCATTTTATGAGTACTACAGAGACTGTCACAGTTGGGGGTTTTTGATTAGCTGTTTCCCCACACACACAAACACAGACACACACACACACAGGGACAAAAGGCGAGACCACACTGCATGAGGGAGGGATGGATAAAAGGGATGCATTGGGAAGGACTTGGGGTGCTCTGAGGCTGGTTGGTTGGAAAATGGAGGAGCCCTGCAGGACGGTCAGGCTCACCCTGGCCTGAATGTGCTGCTATAAGATGGAAAAGATGACTTTGCTATGCTTGTAACCTGATGTAACTATGGGAGATGCCTTGATTGAATAAAGAAGGACTTTGCCTGGGAATTGGAGCTGGTTTGTTGTTCATTCTGCACTAGGAAAATAAGGTACTGATCCACAGGACAATATACGACATGCTTTAACGCGCACACACACACACACACACACACACACACACACACACACACACACACACACACACACACACACACACACACACACACACACACACACACACACACACACACACAAATAAAACTCTGGATGTTGCATGGATAATATCATTGTTATCTTTGAACATCTCCTCTCCTCTATTCATCTCCTCTCTTCTATTCCTCTCACCCCTCTTGACTCCACAAAATTAATCGAATTTAAAAAAATAATGGCGACTGAATATGATATCTGCTCGGCGGCGGCAGGGTAATTAATCACTATTACTGTACCGTAGCTGCCCATGCTGTGGGGATCATAATGAACCAAACGATGCCTCGTGCAGTGCTCTGGGGTTGTGGAGATATTAACCCATTTTGGACTGAGTTTGATTAAAAAAAGGCTTCTAAATCCTAACATCCTTCCGTCAGTGGGTAATCAACCTTTTTCATGTCAAGTATACCCCCAGAATTATGTCTATTGGGCCACAGACCCCCCATCTCAAAATATGTAGTTCCATGCAGGGACCCCCCCCAGAAGCAAATATTTTAGTTAAAAATGTTCGCTCTGAATTATATATTCAATGATTTGCGCCACAATTTTTCAAAAACAGCAGACCTACAAGCTCGTATCGCGCCACTCGGTGGCGCGCTATGAGCTTGTAGATCTGCTGTTTTTCAATAGCTAAAGTATAACATAATGCTTAGTCAAAACACCATCCCGTCCAGAATGCGTTAATGACCCTCGTGGAGTCATCTATGTCCAATGAGTTAACGTGACTGTGAGTCAGTGAGGCTATCAGGAGACTCAAGGGAGCAAAAAAGTATGCACATACGTAGATAATAATGCCACAGAGAGATACATTGAGCACATCATTTGCATCCTCGCGCGCTCTGAGCGCACGTAGCTTAGAGTATATATGAATAAAGAAGACACCCGAGTTCTCCTCCCATCAAAAGCGCATGAGGCGATTTCACTCCTCCTTCCTGGTATAGGAACAGAGTGCATTCTGGGATGGATTTGCCCCCAAACACATGAAAGCGCTGCCGTTGACTATCGTTGTGCCGTTTGTTGTGCGTGTTCACGTATGAAACATTCGTTCATGTGTCATGGCCTCAATCACATGAACGTGCACATGAATGATAGTCAACGGACCAGCGCTGGCCCCAGTGCTGCAATGCCAAATTCGGAAAGGGATATCCCTATATGGACCAGGGGAGATATTAGACTCTTGAGGGCCATCAGGCAGAGAGAGGCTCTGAGCCACTCTGCTACACGCACGCACACACACGCACGCACACTTGTCCTGTTTCCCGTACTTTCACTGTGACCATTACCACTTTAAACTATACAAGTCCTGCATAATGGGAATAAAGTGGTTCCGAGTTCAGTCTGTACACTCTGTACAAAATGCACTATAAAAGCCTCAGCTTCACTCTGAGAGCGCTCAGTGCACAGTGTACAGCTCAGCGTTCAGCATACAGTGTACAGCTCCGCGTTCAGCTGGAACCGAACGGACCCAAACGGGCCTCGTCGTCACTATTCTGTGAGTTACATTTGATGTCACTTCAGCAAAAGCACTACATGAAACCATGTGGCGTAAAGTAACTATGTGCATTTACTTAAGTACTGTACTTACGGTAAGTACATTTCCAATACATGAAACACTACATACAGTACGAATACAAATGGAACCAAACAGACCCAAAATGGGTCCGTTTGGTTCCATTGGTATAAGCTCTCTGAGTTACGGACCTGGTAGAAAAAGTGCTCAACTTAAGTAAAAGTATCAATACTGCAATAGAAATGCTCTGTTACAAGTAAAAAAGTACAAAGATATTGGCTTTAAAATGTACTTCAAAATGTACAAAATATGCCTAAATGTTTTTACACAATGCACTCCAAAATGTACCACAAGTAAAAGTACTAATAGTGCAGAATGTCACGTTTAACCCATTCTGAACGGGAACCCATTTTGGTGTTTAGCATCACGTTATGCTTTAGCTATTGAAAAATAGCAGATCTACAAGCTCATAGCGCGCCACCGAGTGGCGCGCTATGAGCTTGTAGGTCTGCTATTTTTGAAAAATCGAAGAACGACTGACATTTTTTAGAATCTGATCTCAGGTCAGAATGGGTTCATCAGACCAGTGTGTGTCCAGTGGAAACCTCGTATGAATCTGATCTCAGGTCAGAATGGGTTAATGTTTTCAAATGTATATAATCTACAAGCTCGACCACGATGCGTCACATTGCGATGCATTGTGAGCTCGCGAGAGTACAGTAGCCTATACTTGCGTAAATGTACTTAGTTTCCACTTTCCACCACTGCAAATGGGTCCGTTTGGTTCCATTTGTATACGCTCTCATGGTTACGGAGCCGTATGGGTCCATTTGGTTGCATGTTTGCACTCTCTTCGGAGGTTACACGGACACTGGCGTTTCACGGAGTGGTGGGCAAAACGCAGGTGGTGATGTTATGTTAGCGCGTCTAAAAACAGACGAACAGCAGTGCTATTAAAGTTTAATACAATGAAAGTAAAAAAGAAAAAAAGGAAGGGGAACAAAAGAACACAAGAGCTTAGATCAGAGGATTCAGTGGGAAAGCATATAGGTCTGTGTGTGTCCGCCTGGGGGTGTGTGTGTGTGTGTGCATGTGTGTGTGTGTGTGTGTGTGTGTGTGTGTGTGTGTGTGTGTGTGTGTGTGTGTGTGTGTGTGTGTGTACAGCTATAATTGTGCTTTTGAGGTCCAAAAATGGCGAAGTAAAATGGAGAAGCATTCTGAGAAGCAGTCTAGTGGGATCATTCAGTTGCCTCGAAGCGGAAAGTGTCCCCACAAGAATATGGAGTTCAGCTTGTTTAAGATGACAATTGTTTCTGGATATATTTTCAAACAAAATCCTAACACGTGAATCCTAACACGTTTGCTGGTTGCATGTGCTCTCGAGCATACCAACGTCACGTGTGTGCGTGTGCGTGCGTGCGTGCGTACGTGCGTTTGTTACCTGGACCTCTCTTGCGTGGTAAGCGATGATCAGTCCCAGTAGAATGACAGTAGACAGGCTGATCAAACACTTCAGTGCCAGAGAGTACATGGAACTCTGTGGAGAGAAAAACACGGTTTTTCATGAATTTCATTAAAATAAAATGCACCAAGTCTCTGTGCATGTGTGTGTGTACGTACGTACGTCGAAGTGTCCTTGAGCAAGACACTGAACCCCTAATTGCTCCCGATGTGCAGGTTGGTGCCTTGCATGGTTTCCTCCGGTATCGGTGTATGTATGAATGTGTGTGTGAATGGGTGAATGTAATAATGCACAATCTATGTAAAGCGCCTTGGATAAAAAGGCACTATATAAATGCACCATTTTACCATTTCAAGAACATTGTTCTTGAAAAGGTGTATAGAATCCACAACACAAAGATTTTAAAAAGGATTTAAAACCCATCTCCTCAGGTATAGACGGACATTGATTCCAAAGTGGAGCGGAGTATACCTTCCGTTTTTTTTAGCAACACTTTGGAATGAGCAGCATGTTGCTTTGGTTTGCGGGATGACTCACAAGGGGAGAAATTACATTGGATATGGAGGAGAGGGCTTTGTTAGGTAATAGGCTCTGTGCACAGAGGCCATATTGGCAAGAAATTGCAGGGCACCCTCCATGGCTACCTTCACAGGTTTTACCAATGATACTGATTCTCAAACTTTAAATTTGACCAAACCAAATGGACACTTATGGGTCGATGTGGTTCCATTTGTACACTCTCACAGTCCTTCTCACACACCGAGAAGGGCCTATTTATTAAAGGGACACCTTCACTCTTTTTGCAAAAAAAAAATATGTTAAAGGGCCACTTCACCCCTGACACAACCTGATCTTATTTTAATGTTAATGTTATTTGTAATAGATAACAGTAGCACAATTTGAAATTTGCACCCTTTGACCAGAAAAATAATGAAGTCTGTGTATTTGATTGGGGTTGACTGGATTCCAGAATTCCTACAATGCCCATAATGCTTTGCTGCGCTGTTCCTCAGGGGGAGGCTGCGTAGGTGTGACTTTATCCTCCCATTTTCTAAAAACAACAAATACACATGGAAGTGTCCCAGTGTTGCCATGTCTGCTTATCATAAGCAACTTTAGGCTTATTTTTGTTGCTTGTAAATATTGGTGGTTCACTGGTTGATTCTTTTGTTTTGGCTTGTTTCAAAATGTAGAACTGATATTTGGGCTTTCTTCCAAATGTTTTTTACACCAGTGGTTCTCCATGAACATGCCAAGGACCCCCAAATTAATTTGTATTTCTCCACGTAAAATTTGTGCCATGGAGCCCTGTATTAGATATGTGTTAAAATGTTTGAAAGATATTCCACATTTGCACTTTATCCACTCAACATTTTTTTTTAAATAGCCGGCTTATGTGCCTAATATATGCATAATATAAATAACCAAAAGTATATGTGCATATTGTTTTTGGGCTTGTTTGCACTTTGCATGGACATGGTTGCTTATTTCTCTCACAAAGTCAAAGATCTAGCAACCTTCACAGCTTGCAGAACCTTTTGCAAAAATAACAACAAACCTCACATTGACTCATACCCACTTTTTGCTAGCTTTTTTGGAGTGGATGACTGAAAAACACGACATGAAGCCCTTTCTTGTACAACGTGAAGTCTGCTTCTCCTTTTTCTTGAACCAGTAAACGGTTGGATTGGTTTTGGAAGAAAGTATTCACTCTTCAGGAATTAGACAGAGCCGCTGCAGACGCGTCTTGTTTTTCATGCATGTTGAAAATTGTCATGTAGCTTTTTATAGCAAAGCAAACTAAATATATAAATTAGTATAGTATCACTAGGTTTTTCCTCAGAATTGTTTCGTCATTCCCACACCATAAAGAAAGTCTGTGATTGACATTGAAGGGAGATATAATGCATTTTATAATAAAACAAAATGTACGTTTCATATTCATGTGCTACTCCCAATAATTTCAGAGAACATGTTTCATTGTAACCGTGTCATCATGCTTTTAATTAGTGTATATGGTAACATATGTTTTACTGTACATAGTTCAACTGTATAGTAAGCAATCCCCAGCTAAATGATTACATGAAGGTAATGTACAACACGTTATGCAATAAATATTAATCAAATAATTTCTGCCAAATGAAAATCGTTCACTATATGGAATTTGGGGTGCAACCTTTTTTTTCATTGTTTTTCTATAGGCTATAGTCATTAGTCAATGAGCAGCAAGCAGGTGCACATCATGTAAACGTTTTATTAGATAACTTCATAGCTGTTTTCCGAGTTTTTAAATGATGACATGAAGGCTTGGAAAAGGGAATGTTCTTCTTTGTAGGTGAACACAACTCTTCAGCAGTTCCTCGTTTTGAAGGCTGAAAACGACATCCGTATTGTCTGTCCTCCTGATTCCTGTAAATGAGAGAATTATGGCCATCATTTATCCGACGTGAAGCCTGATTTATACTTTGTACGCATGCATGGCATTGATGCACCAAAAATATCAGACCTACAAGCTCACAAAGTGTCAAATCCGCGATGCGCTGTGAGCTTGTAGACCTTCTATTTTCGGGTCCCAACGTAACGATATGATAGAACATGGCTGCGTCTATGAACTGGAATCTTGATATGAAACAAATATAGTAGTACTACAACACTCTGAACAGTCTGAAATACACATTACATAGCCTAGCTACTACCCTAACGTAATACATCTCTCACATTAAAGCAATCAATTGCTAGATTATGCAAGTTTAGTTTATATAATGTTTACACTTTGCAGAAATGCTATGGTTCACATGACGCTCGCTCGTATGACAGTCATGTTTCAGGGCTAAAGAAATACTTACTTGATCAAGTAAAAAATATCCAGGGCTCTCCTCTTCTGTGTATTCGGGTTCAAATAAATATTGTCCATGGAGTCCGTGGATCAGTATAACTTTGCACTGCAGACGCCATGATATTAGTACACAAACAAACTGAGGAATGCAGCGGTGGGGGTGGCCTGGGGTTGTAGGTGGAACGGACACCCCTCGGGGGGCTGTCTTCAGGTGTAGGTGTAGCCGTGTGTAGGTGACGCGCATACTCTACGGTGACGCGAGGTTAGACTGTTGTAGTCCGGAGGGGAGGGGCCACCGTGTTTGTGACGTACATAACATGCAGAATTTACCAGGATATCTGAAAACAGAGATTGCGCACAGAAAAACCCAGAAAAAGTGTTTCTAGTGCCCTAAACATCATTAAAATAAGATCAGGTTGTGTCAGGGGTGAAGTGGCCCTTTAATGACGTTTAGAAGATTTAGAACACTTTCTTGGGGTCTTTATGTGTGTAATGTGTGGTTTTTAGATATTTTAGATTGTAGCAGTGAGCCCAGTGTCTCTGATGTCATCCACACTGGGCTCACTTACTTCCTGGACTACAGTTCCCATAATGCTTTGGTGCACTGCTCCTCCTTGTGGATAGGGGGAGGGCTGTCTTACTGAGACAACATGTAGTGGAGCAACTTGGACACTCAGGCATGAAGGAAGCATGAGTTCAAGTCCGTTGCTCTCCCCTTGTCCCCCATATATGGGGACTAGGTTGGTCTCCCCTTGTCCCCCATATATGGGGACTAGGTTGGTGGAGGGTGTGTAGAGCCCAGGATCACATTCGATAATTGACACAGGGGTGAAAAATGGGTTACAAAATGGGTTAAAAAAAAGAAACAGAGCTTTTGTATTCTAAACCAGCACCAGGCGGTGGATTGTGGGGCGAGTTTAGGCAGATATAAATGGAATTACAGTCATAGTCAAGGCGGGGGGAAAATACAACACGCGCAAACAACATTTTAAACAATGTTTCAAGATTTCTTTACACAACCTTCAAGGGTGAGGTCGGAGTCAAGAATAAATATACCCCCAGGTTTTCTGGCAGTATTGTGAGTTGTAGATTTTAAAGTAATGAGACAAGCTTAATGATCCTAACGGGGATCCTAACGGGGATCCTAGCGGGGCAGGCTGTACAGTACACCGTCCAACTGGTGATGTCAGCAGTAGTGGAAAGTAACTTATTACATTTACCCAAGGACTCGGGTACAGTTATTTTACTTTACCTGAGTATTTCCAAAACATCTCAGAGTGTTTAATTAATTTGCCGTTTTCTTTATAATTAAAAAGAAATAGAGCAGATTTGTCGCGGACCTTAAAAGGTGACGAGGCCGAACACGTTATGACGACGAAACCGGCTGGATGTCGGCTATAAAGGTCCTTCATGCAGACTGCTGCGTTCAAACAATATTGTATGTGTGTGTGTGTGTGTGTGTGTGTGTGTCTCCCTCTCAGCTGTCCTACTGTCTGTCTGTCTCTCCTACACTGTCTCCCTCTCAGCTGTCCTACTGTCTGTCTCTCCTACACTGTGTCCCTCTCAGCTGCCCTACTGTCTGTCTCTCCTACACTGTCTCCCTCCCAGCTGTCCTACTGTCTGTCTCTCCTGCACTGTCTCCCTCTCAGCTGTCCTACTGTCTGTCTCTCCTACACTGTCTCCCTCTCAGCTGTCCTACTGTCTGTCTCTCCTACACTGTCTCCCTCTCAGCTGTCCTACTGTCAGTCTCTCCTACACTGTCTCCCTCTCAGCTGTCCTACTGTCTGTCTCTCCTACACTGTCTCCCTCTCGGCTGTCCTACTGTCTGTCTCTCCTACACTGTCTCCCTCTCAGCTGTCCTACTGTCTGTCTCTCCTACACTGTCTCCCTCTCAGCTGTCCTACTGTCTGTCTCTCCTACACTGTCTGTCTCTCGGCTGTCCTACTGTCTGTCTCTCCTACACTGTCTCCCTCTCAGCTGTCCTATACTGTCTGTCTCTCCTACACTGTCTCCCTCTCAGCTGTCCTACTGTCTGTCTCTCCTACACTGTCTCCCTCTCAGCTGTCCTACTGTCTGTCTCTCCTACATTGTCTCTCGCTCTCAGCTGTCCTACTGTCTGTCTCTCCTACACTGTCTCCCTCTCAGCTGTCCTACTGTCTGTCTCTCCTACACTGTCTCCCTCTCAGCTGTCCTACTGTCTGTCTCTCCTACACTGTCTCCCTCTCAGCTGTCCTACTGTCTGTCTCTCCTACACTGTCTCCCTCTCAGCTGTCCTACTGTCTGTCTCTCCTACACTGTCTCCCTCTCAGCTGTCCTATTGTCTGTCTCTCCTACACTGTCTCCCTCTCAGCTGTCCTACTGTCTGTCTCTCCTACACTGTCTCCCTCTCAGCTGTCCTACTGTCTGTCTCTCCTACACTGTCTCCCTCTCAGCTGTCCTACTGTCTGTCTCTCCTACACTGTCTCCCTCTCAGCTGTCCTACTGTCTGTCTCTCCTACACTGTCTCCCTCTCAGCTGTCCTACTGTCTGTCTCTCCTACACTGTCTCCCTCTCAGCTGTCCTACTGTCAGTCTCTACTACATTGTCTCTCGCTCTCAGCTGTCATACTGTCTGTCTCTCAGCTCACATTTTCACGATAAAAAAAAAAAAATCTGATCTACAAGCTCGTAGCGCGGCACAAGCTTATTTTTCAACAGCTAGAGTACAACATAATGTTAACCAAAAGGGGTTCGTTCCCGCCCAGAATGGGCTGAATGATTGTGATGCTGTGTTAACTACTTTTTTAACTACAATGACACAGATGATTTCCAGGAGTGAATGGGTTTCAAGTGGACGAGCAGAGCGTAGGTGTTGGCGAGAGTGCTTTCCCTCTTCTACGAAGCGCCTAATCAATACTACTCATATAATCAATCAAGCCAGCATGTACCGATCAATGCAGTTCACACCACTCTCACCTCCACACACACACACACACACACACACACACACACACACACACACACACACACACACACACACACACACACACACACACACACACACACACACACACACACACACACACACACACACACACACACACACACACACACACACACACACACACGCACACACAAGCCAGGCTAGAGGCGCGGTTGGAACTCCCTTCTGCTTAAAATTCTACTACTCGTTTGGCACCCCCCCCCCCCCCCCCCACTACACACCACGCACGCACATGCACACGCACACGCACACGCACACACGCACACGCACGCACGCACGCACACGCACACAAAGACACACACACACACACACACACACAGTCCCTTGCCTGATGTGTCCTCAGTCCTTCCGAGAGAGCGAGCGAGGACACAGGATTATAGGAGGCGTCACTGAGGGAGCTATCAGCAAGGAAACATGAGTGTGCATCCTACCAGGGAGGCTTTCTAAGGAAACATGAGTGTGCATCCTACCAGGGAGGCTTTCAGCAAGGAAACATGAGTGTGCATCCTACCAGGGAGGCTTTAAGGAAACATGAGTGTGCATCCTACCAGGGAGGCTTTTCCAAGGAAACATGAGTGTGCATCCTACCAGGGAGGCTATCAGCAAGGAAACATGAGTGTGCATCCTACCAGGGAGGCTTTCAGCAAGGAAACATGAGTGTGCATCCTACCAGGGAGGCTTTCAGCAAGGAAACATGAGTGTGCATCCTACCAGGGAGGCTTTCAGCAAGGAAACATGAGTGTGCATCCTACCAGGGAGGCTTTTCCAAGGAAACATGAGTGTGCATCCTACCAGGGAGGCTTTCTAAGGAAACATGAGTGTGCATCCTACCAGGGAGGCTTTAACCAAGGAAACATGAGTGTGCATCCTACCAGGGAGGCTTTCTAAGGAAACATGAGTGTGCATCCTACCAGGGAGGCTTTAACCAAGGAAACATGAGTGTGCATCCTACCAGGGAGGCTTTCAGCAAGGAAACATGAGTGTGCATCCTACCAGGGAGGCTTTCTTAAGGAAACATGAGTGTGCATCCTACCAGGGAGGCTTAAAGGAAACATGAGTGTGCATCCTACCAGGGAGGCTTTCAGCAAGGAAACATGAGTGTGCATCCTACCAGGGAGGCTATCAGCAAGGAAACATGAGTGTGCATCCTACCAGGGAGGCTATCAGCAAGGAAACATGAGTGTGCATCCTACCAGGGAGGCTTTCTTAAGGAAACATGAGTGTGCATCCTACCAGGGAGGCTTTTCCAAGGAAACATGAGTGTGCATCCTGCAGGGAGGCTATCAGCAAGGAAACATGAGTGTGCATCCTACCAGGGAGGCTATAAAAGGAAACATGAGTGTGCATCCTACCAGGGAGGCTTTAAGGAAGGAAACATGAGTGTGCATCCTACCAGGGAGGCTATCAGCAAGGAAATTTCACAAAGTGCATGGGGAGTCGGGACTGGGGACCCCCCCCAAGGACGCCTGGCCAGCCGGGGCGCCTGATGGAGGGGAAAGGAACTGGTTGGAATAACGTGTTCCTTCCACGCGCTACGTCCAACCAGGGAAACTCCCCCCTGTCAGGTGTAAAGGAGCAACTTGGACACTCAGGCATGAAGGAAGCATGAGTTCAAGTCCGTTGCTCTCCCCTCGTCCCCCATATATGGGGACTAGGTTGGTGGAGGGTGTGTAGAGTCCAGGATCACATTAGATGATTGACACAGGGGTGAAAAATGGGTTACAAAATCGTGGGATAAGACGTGAGAATACTGAGATAAGAGGTTTCTGCCCGACTATACAGTTTTCTGCTTTCAGTGAATTTCCGAACAGAAACTCAGCCAGCTGGTCTGTGTGTATCTGGACGACGTCCAGGGTTTAGGTCTCCCAGAGATTAGTGGACCGTCATGAGATTAGTGGACCGTCATGAGATTAGTGGACCGTCATGAGATTAGTGGACCGTCATGAGATTAGTGGACCGTCATGAGATTAGTGGACCGTCATGTCGGACGTTGTTTTAGGACGTTTGGTCAGTGATGTAATAATGACAATGGTGTTGTTTTTTTAACAGATTTCAATTCCTAATGTAAAATAATGTAAAAGAAGTATTCGCACTGTATCCACTGAATCCATTCTGGACGAGGGAACTCCGTTTGGTGTTTTAAGCATTATGTTATACTTTAGCTATATTGAAAAATAGCAGATCTACAAGCTCGTAGCGCGGCACTCGGTGCCACGCTATACGAGCTTGTTGATCTGCTATTTTTTTTTTGAAAATTCGTGAAAATGTGGCAAAAATCTTTGAATATCTATTCTTTCAGATCAATCGTTCTTTTAACTCAAATCTTTGCTTCTGGGGTGGGGGGTGTGGGGGGGTCCCTGGAACAACATATTTTCAGATGGGGGTTTTGGGCGGGCTGCAAATTACATATAACTTTTGGGGTCCTTGACATGAAATAGTTTGAGGAGAACCACTGATATAGAAACATTGATTTTTCAGAAAACCTCTTTGAAAAACAGCAGATCTACAAGCTCATAGCGTGCCACCGAGTGGCGCGCTACGAGCTTGTAGGTCTGCTATTTTTGAAAAATCGAAGAACGACTGACGTTTTAGAATCTGATCTCAGGTCAGAATGGAAAACTGTCAGGATGTAGAAGACATTTTTAGAATCTGATCTCAGGTCAGAATGGAAAACTGTCAGGATGTAGAAGACATTTTTAGAATCTGATCTCAGGTCAGAATGGAAAACTGTCAGGATGTAGAAGACATTTTTAGAATCTGATCTCAGGTCAGAATGGAAAACTGTCAGGATGTAGAAGACATTTTTAGAATCTGATCTCAGGTCAGAATGGGTTAATAGAATCAGCATCATGTATAAATGGGTTGATCCGAGTGCAGGTGCGTTGACAACTGGAGCAAACGAGGAGAGGAGAGGAGAGGAGAGGAGAGGAGAGAAAACATTGCACACACTGCTCGTGCTCGGCAGCCTTGGCATTTTATTGAAATCGACAAGACTTTTCATTTCAATTCTCAATGAAAGAAATGCAAGTAAGTCCTCTTTTCTCCCTGCAGTTCTGTGGAGACTATATAGCTCTCTGGTCGGAGCGGGTTGTCATAGCAACGTAGCACGCACACACACACAGGTAACCTGGCGCCCTGAATGATGCCCACCCACGACATGCTGTGGTTAAGGGGGATTATATGATTATAGTGCTGACATGTTGACCATGCATGATCTGTGTTGTACATGCATGTGTACACAGTCAGTGGAACACTCACATTGTATTACATTAACCCATTCTGACCTGAGATCAGATTATAAAAATGTCTTCTACATCCTGACAGTTTTCCATTCTGACCTGAGATCAGATTCTAAAAATGTCTTCTATGTCAGTCGCTCTTCGATTTTTCAAAAATAGCAGACCTACAAGCTCGTAGCGCGCCACTCGGTGGCGCGCCATGAGCTTGTAGATCTGCTATTTTTCAATAGCTAAAGCATAACATGATGCTAACACCAAAATGGGTTCCCGTTCAGAATGGGTTAAGTGAACTTATCAATACTGCAATGTAGAAATATACTCTGTTACAAGTTACAAGAGTAAAAAGTACAAAGGTATTGGCATAAAAATGTACTTTAAGTTCTAAAAATAAGAAATAAAGTGCTCTTGCTCTCTCATTGACATGACATACCACTGGTATAGAAACATGAGCTTTTTCAGAAAAATGTCATGATTTAGAAGACATTTTTTATTCATCCACTGATTCAGAGATGAAGTGATCAGAAGGGGAAAAAAGTTAGAGGGAAACAAATTAAATGAAATAAAGACCATCACTGCATTAAAAATGTAACTGTAATGATACGTATAGCCTGCAGAGTTAGTTCAGTCGGAAATACTCGAGGGGGTTCATGCCGTGCTCAAGGGGCACATTCACATCCTCAAGGGGTTAATATGCTGCGTTACTATGTGGGGGTGTATTCAGTGGTTGCAAGACCCACATTTTATCTATCTCCCTGCTCTTAATGTTTAATGATGGTGTTTGATTGTACCGAGCAGGGGAAAAAATGTAGCAGAGCCGAATGTCAAATTATATAAGAAAGAGGCAAACATTGCGGGGGAAAAAAGCTCATAGATCTGCTATTTACACACAGTAGTTATCAGTGGAACCGAGTCAAACTAAATGCCTCAACCTCGACACCCGAGAGGCATCCTAACCAGATGCCCCGGGGTCTCCTCCCAGTGGGACGTGGTCCTTGGTCTGCCCCGGGGGTCTCCTCCCAGTGGGACGTGCGTCGAGGACCTCCCTATAGGGAGACGCCCGAGAGGCATCCTAACCAGATGCCCGAAACCACCTAAGTTGGCTCCTTTCTAGGCGAAGGAGCAGCGGCTCTACTCCGAGTTTCTTTCGTGTGACTGAACTTCTCACCCTAAATCTCTAAGGGAGACGCCAGCCACCCGTCGAAGAAAACTCATTTCGGCTGCTTGTATTCAGAACCGTATTCTGTCGGTCATGACCAGAACCTCTACCCCAATATGATTCAGTGTTTGGGTATCGCCCTGAATAGTTTGGGAACCACTGCCGTAGGCTGCCTCATCCACTAGAATGTAGATCTATAGTTTACATAATGGTTCTACATCGTCACGTTTCACAAGACATTGTGTAAGTGTAACCTTAAGGTATATACAGGGGGATTGTTCCTTTAACTGTGTTGGTGGGCTGAGGCTGGGACGAGGAGTATTATGGGATATATTGTGTTTACTTTCTGTTCTGGTGTGCAGGGATAAGCGGTCGCATTATTGAGAGGAAGAGAGACATTACTTTGTTGTTCACTACGGAGGTTGGATACAGAATTAGAACCCTGGCTGGCTGATCACGTTTGTCCTTTTTGAATCATTATTTTGTTTATTAACCCATTCTGAACGGGAACCCATTATGGTGTTAGCATCATGTTATGCTTTAGCTATTGAAAAATAGCAGATCTACAAGCTCATAGCGCGCCACCGAGTGGCGCGCTACGAGCTTGTAGGTCTGCTATTTTTTGAAAAATCGAAGAACGACTGACATTTTTTAGAATCTGATCTCAGGTCAGAATGGGTTCATCAGACCATTGTGTGTCCAGTGGAAACCTCGTATGAATCTGATCTCAGGTCAGAATGGGATAATTGTAGATGATAAAAATCAATCGGCTGAAAGGTCCATACATTTACACTGAAGTCCTTTCAGCTGGAAGTGAGATAACTTCCATTGTAGTGCAGTGCTGCTTGTCAGGCTTTCCTTTGTGCTCAGAGGGCACACCTGTAGATATATTCTTTCATCCACAGCACAACCCTGTTACTTTATGGCACCTAACTGTACGTCATATTATGTCATATTATGCGATGTAACCATTTTATGACCTCCCCCCTGGCCCCCGAAGATACAGTATGCCACAAGGACAACTTGAGAGGATGTCAGTTTACATTATAGGACAGATTGAACATACTGTATATCCATTTGAACACTTGAACCCCAGCATCTAATCGAAAGTTCAAAATAGCCAATCTACAAACTCACAACGCGCCCGCCATGTGAGCAATGTCCTCGTAGGAATGGCAGTTGGACCCCGGGTGGAAATGCCAAAGTCATTCTGTTTGGTGTAACATCCTCTTAACAGAAATAAATCGAAAACCCACAGACAGACAGATCGGCAGCAGCGTTTATGTAATGTCGCAATCTGCCTTAACTGCCTGTCAGCCTGTCTCTCAGGACAGCCGTGGGCCTGTGATTAGGGCCTGTGTTTAGGGCCTGTGTTTAGGGCCTGTGTTTAGGGCCTGTGTTTAGGGCCTGTGTTTAGGGCCTGTGTTTAGGGCCTGTGATTAGGGCCTGTGTTTAGGGCCTGTGTTTAGGGCCTGTGTTTAGGGCCTGTGTTTAGGGCCTGTGTTTAGGGCCTGTGATTAGGGCCTGTGTTTAGGGCCTGTGTTTAGGGCCTGTGTTTAGGGCCTGTGTTTAGGGCCTGTGTTTAGGCGCGAGGGCCAAAAAATGTTCTTTTGTGGTGTATAGAAAGCAAGCTTCTGATGACGTTGGGTCCCTGGCACCTGAGGGTGCCACCCGTTGGGTCCTGGCACCCGAGGGCACCCGAGTGTGCCACAGCACCCACTTTGAGAGACCCTGTTCTAGTGAATGAAGCAGTGTAGAGGGCAGGGCCAGAGACTTACACACGCACGGGGTTGCACGCGCACACACACGGACACAGCCACACACAGTCTGGCTGGGTTAATCCTTTGCTCCCTCTGTTAAAATATTCATATTGCCTAAAATGAGCAGCTGTCACTCTGGATGACATTTTGCTGTTTACGTAACACTCACTCACTCACACACGCGCACGCTCACACACACACGTGCACTGCACTTATCCGCCCCTCCCACACATACACACACACACACACACACACACACACACACACACACACACACACACACACACACACACACACACACACACACACACACACACACACACACACACACACACACACACACACACACACACACACACACACACATTCATAATACTTGTGTTCACATAATATAGTAAGTGCTCTTAACAACTCGACTCCTATATAGCATTCCTATTCTCGGGGGTGACATTCACAATGCTACAGTATATCATAGCATGCTACAATCTATATTCATATAATATAGACATATAAGACATCAAAGGGGGCTTTTTTACCCGTCTGTAAAACAACTGCCCTTTCCAGACCACGAATGCAGCGTTTACTACATGGTGCATGAAATAGTGCAAATGCCTATTACACATAGTATTTTGCATTGAACAAATGTGTTTAGAAATCCACATATTAACCCATTCTGAACGGGAACCCGTTTTGGTGTCAGCATCATGTTATGCTTTAGCTATTGAAAAACAGCAGATCTACAAGCTCATAGCGCGCCACCGAGTGGCGCGCTACGAGCTTGTAGGTCTGCTATTTTTTTTAAATCGAAGAACGACTGACATTTTTTTTAAATCTGATCTCAGGTCAGAATGGGTTAATCAATCAGACCAGTGTGTGTCCAGTGGAAACCTCGTATGAATCTGATCTCAGGTCAGAATGGGTTAAACAGCCACATATACAGGTTCATTATGAAAACAAGCAGACGTTCAGAGTCGAGCTGTGAACAAACAAAGCGCATCAAAGCAGGCCGTGCGGTAATTATCATCCAGCGTATCAGGAGGTCAAGAGTTGTACGAACAATAAACGCTCCCACGGGACACGACTCTAAATGTATAAAGCACCGTTATGCATCTGCATGAGGCCTAGGTGTAAATACAGTACATCCACTGAAAACCTTCTTAATTGAGGAAACCCCCTCGTAAACGAGCTGCTGCAACTCAAGGGACTTAACCCATTCTGACCTGAGATGAACCTCAGATTCATACGAGGTTTCCACTGGACACACACACTGGTCTGATTAACCCCATTCTGACCTGAGATCAGATTCTAGAAATGTCAGTCGTTCTTCGATTTTTTTCAAAAAATAGCAGACCTACAAGCTCGTAGCGCGCCACTCGGTGGCGCGCTACGAGCTTGTAGATCTGCTATTTTTCAATAGCTAAAGCATAACATGATGCCAACACCAAAACGGGTTCCCGTTCAGAATGGGTTAATTATCCTCCAGTGGAAAAAAGAATAATGAACACTTTACTTATACTGCCCTTCATGCCGGGCGGTTGGCACGCAGCCCAGCAACCACTGCAAACCTGGCGTGCGTGTGCCTATTCTGGGCAGCATGTCATAATTCAGCCAAAGAAATAATAGACAAACATTCAGACAAAATACCTGATCTATACAATCTCACAGCAGATTGCAATGTTTCTCTAATAACGTGTATTCATCAGGGTTTCCGTTGCGTTATAGCCGGTAAATACCGGGCCCTTGGACAGATAAAAAAATACATTTAATGGTGATGAAATAATCACCTGGCTCAGCCAGGCTGCCTCGCTCCAACGCTCCAACGATATCATTGGCTCGGCTGGCTGCCTCGCTCCAACGATATCAT
>NC_137868.1:5180288-5210288 GCF_963924005.1 Protomyctophum bolini | reverse complement strand
CAACCTATCTCTAACCCTAACCTAAACATAACCGCAAGCACGGGAGCAGCGCCGTTCTGAACGATGCTACAAGGCTTAAGTGATTAAGTGGTGGACATTCCTGTTCCATACTGTAGCAGGAATGGTGGGGTCCTCAGTTATTCTCAAAGTTCAAGGTTGTCTTTATGTGTCTCCCTAAGGAGACAATTGTCTTGGAGACAGAGTCACAGGCTAGCAGCATACTGTACAAATAACATATACTGTACTGTACACATTCACAGAAGGAAAAGAAGAACACCATGAAACACACAAACATTAAAAGAAAACTGAGATATTGCACACATTCTCTTGATAAAAAGTGCATCTAGTCAGTTACGGTTGCTGCCATTCGGCAATCTCTGATTGAGCATGTTGATTGACAGGGGAACAAATTAGTGTTTAAATCTATTACACACACACCGTGGAGTTCTATATCTCCTACCAGATGGCATTATCTCGTACTCTCGGTTCAATACACGCAAAGGGGTCAGATACAATATGCCGAGCTTGTCTTAACACTGCTTGTTCAAAATGGGTGTTCTCATTCCTGCTCCCTTAACCTCTACTAAAACCACGCACGCACGCACGCACATCTGACCATGGACCCTCCTCTTTAACATGTCCTATAGGCTAAATCTAAACGTACACTCATGCCTGACCATGGATATCCTCCTCCTTAACCTGTCTTAAAACTAAACATACACAGAGAATGCATTTGCGCACACATACAGACACACACACACACATACAGACACAGACACACACACACACACACACACACACACACACACACACACACACACACACACACACACACACAGTCTTATGCATGGTAAATTGTGCATTTACAGCATATATAGCGCCTTTACACAAAGTGCTTTACAATGTGCATTGCATTCACCCACTCACACACTGATGGCAGATCTGGCAAATAGACCCGTATAGGGGTCCACTTTAATAGTCTCATGTAACTATATCTCAAGAGTTAAAGATCTATTAGGGTCCATTTGAACTCCATCATTTATAGCTGCACATGGGGACCACCTGGAACCCCCGCAAGGACCACTGCCGGTCCCCGGACCACTGGTTGAAAACCACTGACACATGCGTGTCATTTGGGTATATATATGGGGTTTCATGAGACTTGTCTGAGCTTACTTTATGATTTATTTGCGCACACAATGTCTGTGATTCAAACATAATTATGGCTCATCTCCTGCGATGGAAATTTGGCCGTCAACACTTTCTGTAGTTATTCGCAAAACCCATGTTTTACTTGCGTGGTACTACTTCAAATATAGACTCCCCAAATTAATCACTGGAGCGCTCATTAAGTCAAACACATGTGTGTGCACAGACAAGTGTCCTCCTTCTCCTCCTTCGCTCGTTGAAAATGTCAGCCAGTCAGTCAAGCCTGCAATAAATGTGCAGACTTAATGACTGCCCGCGGTGTCTAGTTTTGGGTCGTCTATTTCAGTGGTTCCAAAACATTTTCATGTCCATCCAGGACCCCCCAACGTGATATGTACTCCACCAGGAGGCCAAGATTCGCATTCAAATTTAAAAAAAAATTTTTTTTTAAGTATAAAGTAGGTTTAACATGTTGACGGCTTTTAATTAATATATACAACATACCAAGGTTGCCGGGATTGTTTACAATTACCTTTGGAGAATATTCATAAAAACAAAAACAAAATCAAACATAAGATTAGGACCCACTTAATTGACCAGATCACTTAATTATATTTCTTTGTATCATCTATTCTTTTCTCTAATCATGTAATTAACCAAACATTCTAATCATGTTCTTGTTGTGTTTTTGTTTATGTTTTATATACTGCAATCATGTTTTCTGGATATTCTATATCTCATGTACAATGTTTCATTATAATTTATATAGGTAGAGGCCTCGTATAAGCCCCTTGGGCTTTTTTGCCTCAGCCTAGCACCTTACCCTTCTCATATTTATATGTTCACTGTGTTGTTTTTATACTGTGCTGAATAAATAAATACAAATACAATACAATACGCCGAAGTATTTGCGGCTTTGATCCATGAAAGTCCGCTTGAAAACACTCCAATGATTTGTTATCGAGCAGACAAAAAAAAGGCGCCACTTCCGTGATCCGGATCATACAGTCAAAGAGCAAAGCGAGCTAAGATTGCCCCTACACACACCCTCGTTCACTTTGCATCGGACTCCGTTTCCCAGAAGCCCTTGCAAGCCGGCGGTTGATTTCCGCATATTTCCGGTTGATTTCATCATAACGCGTCCGCCTCGTCACCAGGTCCGCAATAAATCCGCATTTTTTTTTTAAATTATTACAAAACGCTGAATTAAACACATAAAACAAATAGCGGGTTTAGCATATTACGCAGGGCGGAAACAAAACGGGTTATGCAGCAAAACTTTTTAAAGTGGTAACACGAAAGTGACATTTTAAGTTTTAGGCATATAATTTAGGCAACAATAATGGTGACATTTAATGATCCCAGTCGTCCCATATCCCCAACCTGCATTACGGATCAAACACAGAGCAGCTTAAAGGTTAGGGAACAGAACAAGCAGCAGGCTAATAACACACCAATTAAAATACAACCAGGGCAATATAAAACTGGACTAAACACTCACAATGCATTCTGTCATCACAAACGCAGCCTGCCCTGACCTGCACACGCACGCACGCACACACACACACACGCACACACACACGTCTGACCAGACCAGAGTCCTGGAGCTCATAAAAACAATTATTTTTGGGGACAACAGCAGGTGGCGGGGACTGGGACAATGTCAGGAGGAGAGGACCCACACAGTGGACCGTTGGACTGAACTGTCTGTCTGTCTGTCTGTCTGTCTGTCTGTCTGTCTGTCTGTCCTGACAACAAAGGGCTGCCACCACTAGTGTCCGTCGACTAAAACTAAGACGGAAAATGTTTGTCGACTGACGAAAACTAAATGGAAACTAAATGAAAACTAAAGCTATGATGACTAAAACTAAATATACTGACTATAGTGGACCAGAGATCCAGTATAAGTCATTTTACACTTGACTTCATGACTCTGATGAAGACCGCAAGGTCGAAACGTTAGTCGTTTTGTATACTCAGCACCTTAATAAAAGGCTCTAAATGTCCGTGTTGCTCCAGTCTCCTCTCCTTTTGCAACTTTGATGTCCCTGCACCTGTGAAGCACCGGATCAGCCGTTTTAGGCTTGAGGCGCGTTGGTAGACTCCCTTTGTGTCATTTTACACTTGGTTGCATGCTTAAAAATAGCAGATCTACAAGCTCGAGTCTCAGACTTGCACCATGCCATGGGCACGCATATATGTGTACAGTACAAGAACCACAGCTCTGTTCTACTGGCTCTCTGTCCATGCAGAGAGAAGCTCGTTAATATCTACTGTACGTCCACCCAGAGGAGAAAGAGAAAAGAAAAATGAACTGAAATGATTTAAGATTCATCAATTATTTGAGACTGTAATATTCTCCGTCTGCACACTGAACTATTTACGAACTGACATGGATGAGGATTTAGTGTCTTTCTGTGCGAGTGAATAGCATTATCACGTTATTAATAATACATTAACTTGTGTTTTACATCATCATGGCTGATGTTCAACAGCCTCCAACATACAGTATGTCATGTCCCATAGCTATAGGACGTCTCTACGGCACTGTCTCCCTCTCTCAGCTTTCCTACTGTCTGTCTCTCAGCTGTCCTACTGTCTGTCTCTCCTACACTGTCTCCCTCTCAGCTGTCCTACTGTCTGTCTCTCCTACACTGTCTCCCTCTCAGCTGTCCTACTGTCTGTCTCTCCTACACTGTCTCCCTCTCAGCTGTCCTACTGTCTGTCTCTCCTACACTGTCTCCCTCTCAGCTGTCCTACTGTCTGTCTCTCCTACACTGTCTCCCTCTCAGCTGTCCTACTGTCTGTCTCTCCTACACTGTCTCCCTCTCAGCTGTCCTACTGTCTGTCTCTCCTACACCGTCATTTCAGATTCAGATTTCAATAAGATAACGGCAGTCCCCTAGGGTAGGTACCCTCACAAAAACATACAGTAATCCTGGTCTCTAAACTGCCTCCCCCTGGCCAGCCGGGGCGCCTGATGGAGGGGAAAGGAACTGGTTGGAATAACGTGTTCCTTCCACGCGCTACGTCCAACCAGGGAAACTCCCCCCTGTCAGGTGTAAAGGAGCAACTTGGACACTCAGGCATGAAGGAAGCATGAGTTAAGTCCGTTGCTCTCCCCAGGTTGGCGGAGGGTGTGTAGAGCCCAGGATCACAGTAGATGATTGGCACAGGGGTGAAAAATGGGTTACAAAATCGTGGGATAAAAAATATATATAAAAAATAAAAAAAAGTTAACGGCAGTATAACAACCTCACAAACTGACCAAGACATACAGTATGGGGACATTTTTTAAACACGTTTTGATGTCTTCTTTTATCTAGAGCTTGTAGATCTGCTGTTTTATACTGTTATAGCTACAGTATAGTACCTATGACTGAATACAGCCAGGGAGAGAAGCAGAGGCCTGCAGGCTGTAAGTAATGAGGGGCACTTTATCTAGTTGTATATCCTCATGCACACAAACAACAAGACCTGCAGATCAATGAGTATCTTAACAAGCTGTATAATTATAATAGTGAACATTTGAACTTCAGTGTCTGTGACTGCAGATAATCAGGAGGAAGGAAGACAACAACATTTAACCCATTCTGACCTGAGATCAGATTCTAAAAATGTCAGTCGTTCTTCGATTTTTCAAAATTAGCAGACCTACAAGCTCGTAGCGCGCCACTCGGTGGCGCGCTATGAGCTTGTAGATCTGCTATTTTTCAATAGCTAAAGCATAACATGATGCTAACACCAAAATGGGTTCCCGTTCAGAATGGGTTAAACTATCAACCTGTTTCATTATGCTCACAGACATGCCACCATTATCATGTAGCCACAGGGAACGTGAACAGAACAGGAACAGAAGTTCTGCGGAACTATACCGGGGAAGGAGGGGGGAGTCGTTTCACCCCCGCCCGCGGAACTACCGGGGGGGAGGGAGGGGGAGGGGGGGGGGGGGGGGTGTTGTTAAACATGGTGGAAGTGGATCCTCACCCTCTACTGCGGCGGAAGCCAGCATTAGGTGAGTAATGACTTAATTGTAAAAGTATCACGCTGATAAAATCATCATCAGCAGCAGCTGCCCAAAACATTAAAGGCCTATTCATAGTCTGGATTTTCGGTGGTGAGGTGACCACAGCTCCGGTGGTGAGCTGACCACCGGAGCTGAAATAACGTTGAGCGGTGGTGAGTAAAAACAGAGAGAAGGGCTGGAGCGGTGGCGGTATGGTTTGCTCTTCACCGCGGCTCGTGACGTCATGTTGTAGTTCGGTGGTCACCTCACCACCGAAAATCCAGACTGTGTATGATGAGCCTTTACAGGTAGGCAGGCAGACTACTGTATGTACGGTACACCGTAGCGTACTGTACCGGGTACAGTACTGTTACTCACGGTCACTGCCTGCAAGGATGTATGGATCTCAAGATTTAAGCTTTAGCTGAAGGTACCCAAAACCTTCTTCTAAACTGGGAGAAACTGCCTCCAGGGTGTACAGTATGCTCCACAGCTATGGAATATCTGTCAAGACGAGTTGAAGCTGGTTGTCCTCGTTTCATAATATGCTATTTTTAAAACTATTTTAACTGACCTCACACTAGAAGAAGGCGTACAGTATGTGCACCTGCTTTTTTGTAATATGTGGTTTTTAAGATTCTGATTCTGTTTCTGTGTGAATGTGTTTCTGTGTATTATATCTTTTTGTACCGTGTGTGTCCATGTCATGTATGTGTTAAATCATTGCTGTAAAGGTTCTTGTTTGTATACAGGGTTAGGGGTTAACCCCTAACCCTGTAGGGTGCCATTGAAAAAGAGACCTTGGTCCCAATTGGATTCCCCTGAAGTAAAGGTTTCAAATCAAATCAATCCAAATCAAATGTTAGTGGAAAAACACCCGCAGTCAGGGGTGGGGGGCGGATTAAGATTCATTAAATACGCAGTCAAAGTGTTAATACATTTTTCAAACAACGGGAAGATAAACGACCTTCACTCTCTCACAGCGCACGGCGATGTCTCGCATTGTGAGCTGTAGATAGTGAGGGGGCGGACAGTGGCCACTAGTGGCAGAGATGGAAACGACAAGGTTTCCAGTTAAAACCCGGGTTCCCCCCAGAGTTAGTGTCAAAGTCTCAGAACCCCTAATTGCTCCCGATGTGCTGGCTGGTACCTTGCATGGTTTCCTCCGCCATCGGTGTGTGAATGTGTGTGTGCATGTGTGTGTGTGTGTGTGTGTGTGTGTGTGTGTGTGTGTGTGTGTGTGTGTGTGTGTGTGTGTGTGTGTGTGTGAATGGGTGAATGTAATGTCACAATCTATGCAAAGCCCCTTGGATAAAGGCGCTGTATAAATGCACCATTTACCATTTAGATGCGTGATATTCCGGTTCGCCCATAAAAAACACATTTAACCCATTTTGGGGGGGAACCCCTTTTGGTGTTAGCATTATGATATGCTTTAGCTGTTGAAAAATAGCAGATCTACAAGCTAATAGAGCGCCACCGAGTGGCGCGCTACGAGCTTGTAGGTCTGCTATTTTCTTTAAATCTAAGAACGACTGACATATAGAAACATAGCTTTCTCAGAAAACTGTCAGGATGTAGAAGACATTTTTAGAATCTGATCTCAGGTCAAAATGGGTTAAATCTGCAGTTATTTGCATGACAATAGATGGCAACTATAAAATGCCATGATCATGACTGCGTGCCCTATTATCAAAGACAGCAACACTCTCACAGTACCGACCATGTTTCATAATATTATCAAAGACAGCAACACTCTCACAGTACCGACCATGTTTCATAATATTATCAAAGACAGCAACACTCTCACAGTACCGACCATGTTTCATAATAAGCCCACGGACCCACTCGTCCTGCCTACACCGTGAACAGCCTCCTCTCTTCAACACGAGGTATGAGGAGGATTGAACAGCCTCCTCTCTTCAACACGAGGTATGAGGAGGATTTCTATCACAGGCCATCTAGGGATGTGGAGCAAAATGAAATAAAATTGGTCGAGGGCCGGACTGTGTTTCTGCTCACTGCTCTCTCTCTCTCTCACCACAGATCTGTCATGATCCGTGACCTGTTCTGTCATCCTGATGTGTTTCCCTATGTTTTGGGTTTTACTTTTGTGTACTTTTACCTTTTATTTTGTAGTCTCTAGTGTCTCTTGGTTTCCTGTGTTGCCCATGTTTACCTGCCTTGTCTAACCCTGTGATTAGTGTAGTGTTCCCCACCTGTGTCCTGTTACTCTCCCAGCCAATCCCTGAGTTGATTTGTCTGTTGTAATTCACCTGTGTCTAGTCAGTCCATGTCTATTTATATGCCCTTGTGTTTTCAGTTCTCCGTTGGTTCGTTATTATTTGTCACTGTGAGTATTCGTGATAGTACCTTGTTCCTTGACTCCTCGTTTGCCCTGTATTTCAGATCCCCTAGTTTTCCCAGTTTAGTGTTTCCCTTTGTACTACTTGTTCTGTGTTTTGACTGCCTACTCATCGGGCTTGATATAATAAATATCTTCATTTGAACTGAGCTGCCTCTGCCTCTCATCTTGCACTTGGGTCCTCCTACACTGTCTTGAATCGAACCGTGACAAGATCACAATGTCATCTGCGTGCATCAGGGGGTCCATGGGGATTCCTGTCTGACCTCCTCTGTCAGCCTGTCCGTCAACACCATGGCAAACAAGAAGGGGCTCAGACAGTACTGCAGACCCACTTCCACCTTGACCTCCTCTCTGTCCCACCCAGAGCACACCTCACTGCTGCCTTACAACGCCCTGTCTACTCTATACATGTCCTTTAACTCCTCTCTGTCCCACCCAGAGAACACCTCACTGCTGCCTTACAACGCCCTGTCTACTCTATACATGTCCTGTAACTCCTCTCTGTCCCACCCAGAGAACACCTCACTGCTGCCTTACAACGCCCTGTCTACTCTATACATGTCCTGTAACTCCTCTCTGTCCCACCCAGAGAACACCTCACTGCTGCCTTACAACGCCCTGTCTACTCTATACATGTCCTGTAACTCCTCTCTGTCCCACCCAGAGAACACCTCACTGCTGTCTTACAACGCCCTGTCGTCTACTCTATACATGTCCTGTAACTCCTCTCTGTCCCACCCAGAGAACACCTCACTGCTGTCTTACAACGTCCTGTCGTCTACTCTATACATGTCCTGTAACTCCTCTCTGTCCCACCCAGAGAACACCTCACTGCTGTCTTACAACGTCCTGTCGTCTACTCTATACATGTCCTGTAACTCCTCTCTGTCCCACCCAGAGAACACCTCACTCCTGTCTTACAACGTCCTGTCTACTCTATACATGTCCTGTAACTCCTCTCTGTCCCACCCAGAGAACACCTCACTCCTGCCTTACAACGTCCTGTCTACTCTATACATGTCCTGTAACTCCTCTCTGTCCCACCCAGAGAACACCTCACTGCTGCCTTACAACGTCCTGTCTACTCTATACATGTCCTGTAACTCCTCTCTGTCCCACCCAGAGAACACCTCACTGCTGTCTTACAACGTCCTGTCTACTCTATACATGTCCTGTAACTCCTCTCTGTCCCACCCAGAGAACACCTCACTGCTGTCTTACAACGCCCTGTCTACTCTATACATGTCCTGTAACTCCTCTCTGTCCCACCCAGAGAACACCTCACTGCTGTCTTACAACATCCAGTCTACTCTATACATGTCCTGTAACTCCTCTCTGTCCCACCCAGAGAACACCTCACTGCTGCCTTACAACGTCCTGTCGTCTACTCTATACATGTCCTGTAACTCCTCTGTCACACCCAGAGAACACCTCACTGCTGCCTTACAACGTCCTGTCGTCTACTCTATACATGTCCTGTAACTCCTCTCTGTCCCACCCAGAGAACACCTCACTGCTGCCTTACAACGTCCTGTCGTCTACTCTATACATGTCCTGTAACTCCTCTCTGTCCCACCCAGAGAACACCTCACTGCTGCCTTACAACGCCCTGTCTACTCTATACATGTCCTGTAACTCCTCTCTGTCCCACCCAGAGAACACCTCACTGCTGCCTTACAACGTCCTGTCGTCTACTCTATACATGTCCTGTAACTCCTCTCTGTCCCACCCAGAGAACACCTCACTGCTGCCTTACAACGTCCTGTCGTCTACTCTATACATGTCCTGTAACTCCTCTCTGTCCCACCCAGAGAACACCTCACTGCTGCCTTACAACGTCCTGTCGTCTACTCTATACATGTCCTGTAACTCCTCTGTCTCACCCAGAGCACACCTCACTGCTGCCTTACAGTGTTGTTTTCGTCGACTAATACTATGACGGAAAAAAAAATCCGTCATAAAATTTTCACTGACAAAAACTACATCAAAAAGTTGACTAAAACTATGACTAAATATACTGTAGATTTTGTCAACAAATAAAAAATAAAATAAATGTTAGGAAGGGCCTAGTGGACAAGAGATCCAGTATAAGTCATTTTACACTTGGTTGCATGCTGAAAATAGCCGATCTACAAGCTCACAACGCGTCGCAGCTGTGAGCTTATAGATCGGCTGATATATATATATATATATGGCTGATATATGTAAAATTACGACAGCAACAAGGCCCGCCGGTACATATTTTAGTCGACTAAATCAACAGTAGATTTAGTCGACCAAAATCTTATGATATTTACTCGACTAAAACTAGACACTAATACATCCCAGGTGACTAAAATGTGACTCAAACTAAGTGAAAACTATTCAAGAGACTATGACTAAAACTAAAATAGAAATTTGCTGCCAAAAACAGTTCCTCTCTCGGCACCCTATCATAATGATAATGCTTTCTCCAGATCTGCAAAAAGGACACAATGACTCTTTTTTTCTTATATAAAATATGAATGTCCTTATTGTCCTATTATCAATGACATCTTTAGTGCCTTGCCAATGACTTGCATGCCGACGGTTGGGAATGGCCAGGCGGCCGGGTCCAACCACGTCCCACAGAGACGCTATCCTGACACGTTTGATGTGATGCAACGGTCGGGAAAAACAGGCTGTTGGCAGCGTTTAAAACTCCGTTTAGAAAGAACGAGAAAGACTCAAGAGCTTCCCTGGCTTATTCTCCACTTGGAAAGGAATTAGCTCATAAAGACCTGAGGAACCGTATAGCTTTTAACCACTTTAACCATTATTTTAGTTTGGCACGGAGTGCCGCGCTACGAGCGTGTAGATTATTTTAATATTGTGCAAACGTGTGCAAATCTTTGAATACTGTACATATTCTTTCATAGGTATTTAACTCAAATATTTGCTTCTGGAGGTGTCCCTGGAACAACATATTTCCGGATGGGGGTCCGCGGCCAAATACAGATAATTCTGGGGGTCCTTGACATGAAAAAGTTTGAGCACAACTGACATGGAAACATAGGATTTTCAGAAAACTGTTTTAGGAGACATTTTTGAATAGAATCCGGTTTCAGGTCTAAATGGTTTAGACAACAAATTGCTTTGAAAGCTGGCACGTTATTGACTCCGACGGCGTGCTGAAATCTATCTTTAACCACTTAAACGCGAGTCTCGCTTAGCGAGGCAATCGGAGATCTGGCTCTGCCTGCTGCTGCTAGATTCAACAGTGGTGGGAAAAGTACTCAAATGTTGTACTTAAGTAAAAGTATCAATACTGCAATGTACTGTACAGTATATGTACTCCGTTATTACAAGTAAAAGTTCCATATAAACAATTTACTCAGATAAAAGTACAAAGGTATCGGCATCAAAAAAAACTTAGAGTACTAAACTAAACTAAAAGTGAAAATTTTCAAATGTATGTCAAATATTTTGAAAATAGCCGATCTAGAGGCTCACATTGTGAGCTTGTAGATCGGCTATAACGGAGCCCCGTTGACTATACTTCCAATATAAAATAAAAAAGTGTATTATTTCCAACAGTATCTGCAAACACACAAAAGGAAAAAGAAAAAAGTGGCGATACTACACACATACACGCACGCACACATGAACGCACACTGCATGCACGCTCGCACACAAACACAGACAGACGGCTAAGTCTGCATGTAAAAAAATGTCCTTGCGGTCTCACGGTGTACAGTATGTGGGACAACGCAGCGTTGCCCTGAAGACTTGAAATCAGTGAGCAGAGCCAGCATCAGGACAGACCATTCCCAAAGCCCCACGGCTTTCCACACGCTGGAATAAAACGGACACACGCGTGTGTGTGTGGATGTGGATGTGCGTGTGCGTGCGTGTGCGTGTGTGCGTGCGTGCGTGTCATTGAATTGTGTGGGTATAGTACAGGTTCATCTATTCTAAATGGAGGTTTATTGGATTTGCAACTGTAACCTCATCTGTAAATAACCATGCTAATGTCTTTGTTTCTTTGATCCCTTTTGTCTCCCTGGTTTACTCGTTGTGCCAATTAATCACTCCCCGACCCACACACTGTGAGTGTTGCTGCTGCTGTAGTGACTGACCTCCCACTGACACTGACTGGCCCACCTGCCAGTGAGGAGCCCCCACCAGGAGGACGTGCTGTTGTGTGTCCCCCCCCCACTGACTGGCCCACCTGCCAGTGAGGAGCCCCCACCGGGAGGACAAGCTGTTGTGTCCCTCCCCCCACTGACTGGCCCACCTGCCAGTGAGGAGCCCCCACCGGGAGGAGGAAGGCGGAGGGTGCACCGTGCTGGATTTGAGCACGGTGCACATTTCGACCAGTAAGGGTCCAAACGTTGTACTATTTTTTTTACCCTGGGAGCAGAGACACAGTGCAGAGACACAGTCCTGGGAGCAGAGACACAGTGCAGAGACACAGAGACACAGTCCTGGGAGCAGAGACACAGTGCAGAGACACAGAGACACAGTCCTGGGAGCAGAGACACAGTGCAGAGACACAGAGACACAGTCCTGGGAGCAGAGACACAGTGTGCGGACAACCCTTCCTTTTCAGAACATCCGGAGTCCTCCATCTATAAATACACATTTTGTCCAGAAAAGAAAATAGAGGACTGTAGAGGGCACAGGAGTAATGACAACTGGTATATGTTTTACTATAATGTTAATGTTGGTGCTTATAGACAGCTATCTCGTTAAGTAACGGAGTGTAGCTGACAGTGACACGCCTGCCTGCTCTTGCAATGATTTCTGTACAAATCAAATGTGACCAGATTTGACTGAGAGCCTTTTTTGGGGGTCTTGAGTTAATAGCACAGGCAGACTCTTCACATTATACTAGAGCATGTCAAGTGTCAGAGCTGAAATCGACAATGTAAATATGCATAAATATACATGTATACATTAGTCCGTATAAATAATGGACCTTGATATGAAAAAGGGTTGACAAATCACTGCTTTATAAACGCAACGGAGGTCTCTGTCATGCTGTGGTCGACAATTATTAGCAACGCCATCCTTGGCACTCCTCCGTGCATGGTCCGGTTTTGAAAATGAATAAATAAATAATAAATATAATAATAATGTTAATTGTGACAGGCGTGTGACACATGTGACATTAGCTCCGGCGGTCTCCAGTTAGTTATCATCTCCATGTGAATTAGCTCAGCGGGATGGCGATAACAGCAAATTAACTGTCAGAACGTTTGAAGGGAAGAGCTCAGGCCTTCATCCACTAGCTATAGCAGAATGCACTGGGGGTAAAGTAGCTAGAAGAACATTTACTCCCAGTACTGAACTTAAGTACAAGTTCGGAGTTTCCTTTTTTTTCTTTAGTGGAGTATTTCCAATTTTCTGTACTTTTAAGGTACACGGTTGTACTTTTAACTTTATTGTTATACATCTCGTGTACATACGAGTAGAACGTATTGTTTTGTTTGGCTTCCTATCAGACAATGCAGCAGCATAGAATATAACATCAAGCATCAATCACAGCAAACAAAGGGATAGAATATAAGGACTAAATACACACTACATCTCAGAGGCAAATATTGTACATTCTAATCCACTACAATTATTGGAAAACTATACATAGTTACTAGTTTCTTTGTACATTTGTATTATTGTTATTCTGAATTCTGGGAATCCTTGACGGGAAAGATATTTTTTTAATAATTAAACTGTCAGGAGGTAATATACATTTTTAGAATCTGATCTCAGGTCAGAATGGGTTAATAATTAAACTGTCAGGAGGTAATAGACATTTTTAGAATCTGATCTCAGGTCAGAATGGGTTAAGAGCGTCTGATAAATGCCTACATTATAAATTGACAGAGTGCATTTATAGTTTGGCTCCACCCCTCGTTACTGTCAGTGTTGCCAGGTCTACTTATTATAAGTAACGTTGGGATTGTTATATATATATATATATATATTATTTTTTTAAGTTGCTTGGAAATATTGGTAGTTGTGTGTTGCCGTTTTCTGGGCTTGGTTTTTCAAAGTGTATAGTTGCTTATTTGAATTCGCTGGGTTCGCTGTGCCGCGCTACGAGCTTGTAGATTTGATATTTCTGAAAAGTCGTGAAAACGCGTGCAAATGTTTTGATATATATATATATTCTTTCACAGCAAACATTTTTAACTCATATTTTTGCTTCTGGGGGCGGGGGGGTTGGCGGCCGAATACAAATTATTTTTGGAACCCATACATACTGTAGTTTGAGAACCACTGACCACGAGCGGTGAGCTGCAGCCGTGCCACGCTCGGGAATCAATTTGATTAGTAGATTTGACCCCAGTGTCAAAGCAGGGAGGCACTGGGTCCCATTTTTACAGTCTTTGGTAAATGACCCGGCCGGGGATCGAACTCCCGACCTCCCAGTTCACCAGGGCGGACACTCTAACCACAAAGGCCACCACTGAGCTGGTATAGACAAGGCCAGCCTATAAAGCACCACGACCTCCTATCCACGGAAGGAAAGGTGTGCCCGTTTTTCAGCGCTGCCCGGCATGGCCTCAGTGGAGACACTGAGGTGTCACAAGATCATATTTACAAAACGTTTTAGATGGAGAAAAAACTAAACAGAGTTGATTTCAATCGAATATTTAGACAAAGTCATGCAAGGCGGAACTTTCTCTGGACTTCACGGGCTAAGAAAATCCACTTTAAAATCTCAAAATCGGTCAGAACGGCTGCTCCGACGTCCTAGTGTTAATCGACCTCAGTCACAAAACTTTGTATTGTGTGTGTATGTCAGGCCAATAAGTCCCTGATCTGTTCTGAACGAGGCAGCATGAAAGAAGGGGCCGACCCACAGCAGAGCAGAGCTGTCAGGCTCACCCAATGGAAGGAGGGGCCGAACCACAGCAGAGCAGCGCTGTCAGGCTCACCCAATGGAAGGAGGAGGCCGACCCACAGCAGAGCAGAGCTGTCAGGCTCACCCAATGGAAGGAGGAGCCGGCCCACAGCAGAGCAGCGCTGTCAGGCTCACCCAATGGAAGGAGGGGCCGAACCACAGCAGAGCAGCGCTGTCAGGCTCACCCAATGGAAGGAGGGGCCGAACCACAGCAGAGCAGCGCTGTCAGGCTCACCCAATGGAAGCCAAACCATTCATTGTCCCACAAGTAATATTGCAATTAACAATTTAATTGTGTTTCTGTGGCACTGAACAGACGTGCAAACATATGAATAACAAAAGTGCTGTCAGTCTGTGTCTGTTTCATTCTGTGTCTGTCTCTGTCTCTGTGTCTGTATCTCTCTCTCTCTCTCTATTCAGAATCTTCAGTTCCAGCAGACAGCTGCTAAACACTCAGAGCCGCAGGGCGGAGAACACCACACACACACACACACACACACACACACACACACACACACACACACACACACACACACACACACACACACACACACACACACACACACACACACACACTATCTCTAAGCGTTACTTGTCAGCACTCAAATTTAAATTCATCGACGAGCTTCAAATGCTTGGATTCCCAACTCATGAAAAGAGAAGGGAACCCGCACACTCGTATGTTTCTATAGTTTCTGTGGATTCCCAACTCGCCTCGAGCTACTGTACATGTGATGCCGTTCCTTTACGCCGTTCCATTACGCCTGTTCCTTTACGCCGTTCCTTTACGCCGTTCCATTACGCCCTGAGGTCGAGGCAACAGAGCTTCTCACTGCGGCACAGTTGAGAAGCAGGAGTTCTGCTTCTTCTTCTTCACTCAGATGCAGAATAAATCATGGGCCTTGATATGAAAAGGGTTGAAAACCACCAGAACAACAACAGTAACAGTAACAGCTGCAGAAACATAATTAATTGCCTCCCTACAGTCGTAGTGTGACGTGTGACTATATCAATGATCACCACTGACTGTGAGGTCACAGGTCACATGTCATGATGTGACCTCCTCCTCCCGCCCCTCCTGGGAACGTCGTAGCGTTGATACGCAAAACAAAACAACAACAAAAACACTTCAGCATCTCTTCAACATGTTGCCTGGTGTTAACCCTTGGTTGTCATGGCATCGTGTTGCACGCTGCGTTGAAGTGCTCGCCGTGTGTGACACCGCATCACTCTTCACATGCATTACATCACTTATGGCGTATCGCATGGGTCTTCAACAGGGGAGAGAAATAGAGATATAGGTTGCAAAAGGGGTGAAGTGGCCCTTTAACACAATGAGCGCTTGGGATTTCTTTCAAAATAGGAGCTCGGGGTGCCACTTTTACTCTGAAAGCACAACCCCCCCCCCCCCCCCGTCCGGTCCGTACACAAACCGGGAGGCATAATGTTGCTTGCTTACCTCGCGATGATTACGATAAAGTCTCTAGTCTACGGTCGTAGAGTCCTACGGTCTGAATGTGTGAAGCACAGTATACTTGGTAACTGCACACCACTGTCAAAAACAAACGGTGCAAACACCAACCTAGACAGAGTGCAGTGTGTTGTTTCTGGGGCGGCGGTGGCTCAGCAGTAGAGTGGCTGGATGGCAACCGCAAGGTTGCCATCCAGTTCGATCCCTGTGGGCTCATCCAGAGCCAGTGTCGAAGTGTCCTTGAGCAAGACACTGAACCACTAATTGCTCGTGATGTGCTGGTTGGTGCCTTGCATGGTTTCCGCTGCCATCGGTGTATGAATGTGTGAATGTGTGAATGAATGTAATGCACAACCTATGTAAAGCGCCTTGGATGAAGGCGCTAGATAAATGCACCATTTACCATTTTCTGCAGGTCAACAGCACCACACTATACCCCAGTGGCTGATAACTGCTGCTAGAGAGGGAAATTATGCATAATATTATACAGTACACGCCTTTTGTCATGTAAAAATGGGGCAAGTTGCATACTTAATATATTATAGCGATGCTCTCATGTTGCTAGGAGACAGGACCAAACTCTGCCCTATACATATATACACCGAGGACACTTCTAAGTACACAGCAGCTTCCATTTGACTAACATTGCCGGCCGGCTTTTGGAGGTGACCACCACCCCAGCACCACCGCTCTGTTATTAGTTCTGTTTGCTCCACCACCACCCCAGCACCACCTGTTATTTATGTTCCCCATGCGGGGGTTGTTATTCTATCTCCTAAAATGTACAGCAGAGTTGAACGCCAAGATAAAATATTATATGCACACTCGTATTCTCATTCAATAATAAATATTGGTTAAATGTATTCGTAAGGTGTCTGACTGAAATTGATTAATGTGTATCTATAGCTAAATATCAATCACCAATACTACAACGTAGCTACACATCTATCATCGATGTATGTTTATCACTACTACCGGGCAAATTAACATCCTGTATCTTTTAAACTTTTTAAAATGTCATAAAGTAATGCCCTACTTCATCCTACTACAGTATCAACAAGAGCTTTGTGAATAAATAACGACTACATTTAGAACAGGTTATTATTTTTGGAAAGTAACAGTTTTGGACATTTCTACTGGACAGTAGCCTCGGAGACCGCAGGCGTTTTGTTTCACAAAACCCAACCGTGACAACATAATGAATGAATATAACAGTCTATCAGGAGTGAATATAATGAATGAATATAATGTATCAGCAGGGAAGATTGTGAATGAATAATATTCATTCACAATCTTCCCTGCTGATACATTATATTCACTGTTTATATAGATTATATTATAATCTATATAAACAGTGAATATGAATGGACAGGCTGATGGAAGCCGTGGGGGGTTATTGTGCGGGTTATTTGTGTGAAATAAGCTTTCTGTGTCTCTCTCTCTCTGTGTCTCTGTCTCCCAATTACGCTTTATTGGCATGAATGTAGTAGCTACAGTATTGCCAAAGCATGAAGTTCAACAAAAGAACCAAACAAAATAAAATAAATACAAAATATCTCTCTCTCTCTCTCTCTTTCTCTCTAAAACAGTGTGTAATTATACAGACAGGCTGGATGGAGGGGGAGGCAGAGGAGGGGGGGGGACATCCTCCGAGGCTCAGCCCTGGATCCCACAAACATGTGCACACACACACACACACACACACACACAGTCGCTGGAACTAAATGGACATTAGTATTCGGGGGCGGCTCCTGATTATTACACTCCCCATTACACAAAGATCTCACACACACAAACACACACACACACACACACACACACACACACACACAGACACAGACACACACACCGAGAGAGACCCTTCTCAGTGAGTTGTTGCATCGTTTGGTTGAGGTCTCGGTCTCAGAAGCACTTTCCCGCCGGGGCGTGTATGTATAGTGTACACACCACTCTCTGCTCTCACAGCGTCTAATGGAGGTGTTTAGCGTCACAGTGTCACTCATACCAGTGTGAGATGACAGTGAAGAGAACAACAACACCACAAATAGCTGCATAAACCAGAGGTTTTCAACCTTTTTCGTATCCCCGAACAATCAGATACATGAACACACTGATAGGAACCCCCATGCACGCACGCACACACGCAGGCAGGCACGCATACACGCACGGCCACACGGCCGCACACACGCACGCACGGGTCGCACGCACGGGTAGCACACACACACACACACACGCACCTTCACCCTGCACTGCTCGAACTGCACCTTTCAAAACTATCCCGAGTGGGACCAAAGCTTGGATTTTCTTTTTGAATTTTCGTTTTCTCACGTCATATGAAAGCAGGGAATCATAGCTTCAAATTGACATATTGGTTGTTCAGTTTGACCCGCCAGTGTTGGAGATATAGGGCTGTATTTTGCGTGTCTTAAGTACCAGGTCTTATTCATTATAGAGTAATGTCTTGCAGAGAAACAGCGAGTTGAGAAAACAGGCTTGAAAGGTTCTGTGGTCTCTATTTTATATATGTCGATTTCAGCTCTGATATTTATTTCAGACTCTGCTCTAGTATGTGAAGAAAAAGCTATGTTTCTATGTCAGTCGTTCTTCGATTTTTCAAAAATAGCAGACCTACAAGCTCGACGACCCCACCCAGTGTAGTTTTAGTCCAGTAAATATCATAAGATTTTCGACTAAATCTACAGTCGATTTAGCCGTACTGTTTTTCTCACAGTTTTCTCATTTAGTTTTCGTCAAAGGTGTAGTCGGACATTTTTCGTCTTTAGTTTTAGTCGAGGAAAACAACACTGCGACCCACTAGATGTTGAACAGTGTTAGATCACTGTTGGAGGCGATAGGCCGGAGGATGGATCAATAATCTTCATGTTACTGTGGTGGTCGATACAAAGGGATTCCCCCACAGACCAACACACTCTGTGCACAACAACAGCCCCATGGCTGGGCATTGAAAGGTTATAGTTGGAAGTGAGAAAATAAAAACACACTGCGTTGCTTTCATTTTGACAACCTGTTACGTTTTCCTTGTCACTCCGCAAACAGAAAAAACAGAAAGGTGGACGCCGAATGCAGAGGGTTCAACAAAAATATGGACTAATATTAGCATTTACTGCTTTTTCTATATAGAAATAAAATTAACATTAAGCAGAATTGAGTTCAGCTTTTTGGCCCCCGGGCCCTCCAAAACATTTTCTGTTCCTCGTTCGGCCCCTTAATTAATGGGAAGAATAATTAATTAATTAATGCCCATCAAAAGGTTTCCCCCCGCAGACCAACAACAGGCTCCGTGCACAATGAACAGCCATGTTGGAATACATGTGTGGCTCATCCTTACTTCATCCACAGGTCTTACCAATTATAGTAACTAGGAGAAAGTGTAAATAAAAAGCGTCCAGACTTTCTGTGTGGTTATTATAGCACAGTGTTATTGATGCAACAAACAATAATAGTGAACATGTACACGTAGTGAGCCATGAAGATGTTGTTTTGAGGATGCGTTTTAACCCATTTATACCTAACTTAGAATAGATTCTACTAATCATGACAGTTTTTAGAAAAACCTATTATGTTTCTATGTCAGTGGTTCTCAAATATTTTCATGTCAAGGACCCCCAGAATTATCTGTATTTGACCGCGACCACCCCATCTGAAAATATGTTGTTCCAGGGACCCCCCCCCCCCCCCCAGAAGCAAAGATTTGAGTTAAAAACGTTCGCTCTGAAATAATATATATTCAAATATTCGCGCCACATTTTCACGATTAAAAAAAAAATAGCAGACATACAAGAAAGTATGAACTTGTAGCTATTTTTCAATGGATAAAGTATAACAAATGCTTAAAACACCAAAAGGGGATCCCGCCCACAATGGGTTAATGGACATGTTGAGTCATGAAAATGAGAATTGGACTAATAGACAGTGTTAGATACAGTGATAGTGTTGCCAGTGAGCCAACATGCAGAAATATCAGCAGGCTTGACTCTATTCGACCGGAAAAAGGAATAGAGCCTTCGTTAGTATAATTGGTATAAGGTCTGTGAAGGAAACCAGGAAGATATGATATCCCCAATATGGCTGCTGTGCATGCGTGACAGAGCCCATTCAGTCCTGGTACAACACAGAGGCTGAATTATAGCCACCGACCGCCGCCCCGGGACTAATAAACATCAGAAATTATACACCGTAATGTAGTTTTGTAGTTGTTTTCAATCACAGGAGAGCTAGCGCACCTGGGCTGAACGATATAATTATCATATCATTCTACAGACTACTATGACCAAAATAATGTTCCTTGTCGTCCCTATAGAGCGTTGCAGTCCCGCCCACAATGTTTTGGGCCAAACAAAGAATTAGAAAGTAGGAAAAAAAACACTTTTTTTGTTGTTTTTCTTCTATGTAATTATTTGTTTGGTCCAAAATATTGTGTTTGTTGTCATGATTTGTCACGACTCGAGTTGGCTTTGTACGACGCTTATAAGGTCTTTAAATAAATACTTTTTGAAATGTCTATGAGGAAAAATGCATTGGGAATTATTTCCTGGGCCTGGCGTCGTCATGAAAGGGGGCGGGACTGCGACGCTCTATAGAGCGTCGCAGTGCCGGCCCCTTTCAGAACGACGAGTGGCCCAGGAAATTATTCTCCATTCATTTTTCCCATAGGCTTTTGAAAAAGTATTTATATAAAGACGGTTACGCCGCGGACAAAGCCAACTCGGATCGTGACAAATCATGACAATAATTACAATGTTTTGGGCCGATCAAATAATTAGTAAGAAGAAAAACAAAACAAATAGTGTTGTCTCCTGCCTTTATTTTCTTCTTTCAAATGATTTGATCGGCACAACACATTGTGTTCATTGTCATGATTTGTCACGGTCCGAGTTGGCTTTGTCCGCGGTGTAACAGTCTTTAAATAAATACTTTTTGAAAAGCCTATGGAGAAAATGAATGGAGAATCATTTCCTGGGACGCTCTATAAGGCAAGGTTGTAAGAAAAGATGGCAGTGAGCCTCCTCAGTCCTAAACTCGCTCCTAAACTGTAGAACCAGCTACATACGGGCGTTAGTGATGCACGGGCCGGTTTTAGGAGGATAGACAACGATTCATATTTCCCCTGTCCTTTTATAATTGTGTGTAGGCTACAATACATGAGAGAAGATTGAACGATGACTACAGTGAGTGTCCTGCCCTTTACAACATTACACGGGACATTCACATTAAGTTGACGTGCAGCACGGAGTCGGGATATCAGGATAATGAGGATACCATTGACAGCTGCGCTTGATCAAATAATAAGCAACACATGGAACAAGCTGGATGATTTCAGGAGGTGTAGAATAGACGGTACAGCAGGAGAGAGGGAGACAGAATAGGAGGGGGAGAGAATAAGGTACTGGAAAAAATAATCTCTCCTTTTTTAGTTGGGGAGGGGGGGGGGGTTGACCCACCGCGCCCGCCCCGTAATAATTGCACTGAAAACCTTGACCCGGCCGCCCGGCCGCCCCGTGGGACCTGCAGGCAACGGGCCGGCCCGCGCATCACTAGGCGTGTTCAGGCTGGCTCCAACGACCAACACTACCTTGTTTTAATGGCTGCCACAATGCAATTCCAATGGGAGTCTAGGGTGACCAGATGTCCCTCTTTGCGTGGGACCTTCATTTCCAGGGCTTTTCAGGTGTCCCACAAATTGAGACCCTGTCCCACATTGTGACTGGCAGGCATCAGTGTTCAAATGGTAAAGCTCTCATTGTCTCTTCCTGCAAGATGTGTTTACGCCTGTTAAAATAGCGTAAAAATAAAGCGTGATTTTAAAACATAATTTGAGACACCAGATTAAGTTTATAAATGATAGCCAATATAGGCCTATGGTCGAATATGACATCAAGGCATTTAATAGCAACTCAAGCAGTAAGTTGCTAACCCAGTAGGCTACTCCAGTATCGCTTGTGTGGGACAAGTGGGTCCCCCCATCCCACTTGTCCCACACAAGCGATATTTCTGTCCCTCAAATGAACAGTTTGGATCTGGTCACCTTATGGGAGTCACATGGTTTGACCAAACATTTGTGTTTGATGAGGCAGCGATCAGCAATCAAACACAAATGTGAAACCATGTGACTCCCATTGGAATTGCAGTGTATGGCAGCCATAAATCACAGACAGAGCATTCGTTATAACTGCACTGTCAGAGAGGTCAGAACAGAACAGCAAACATTATCCCCAAACAACCCCCCGTCCCCCCCTCCTCGTCGTCGTCAATGTCATGACGTCTTCAAACGAGGACTCGACCTCAACTTTTACTGATGACTTGCAAAATTCACAAGTCATTTTTTAGAGTTAGAAATGTTCGCTCTGAAAGAATATATAAAGGTTTGCGCCCCATTTTCACGATTTTTCAAAAAATAGCAGACCTACAAGCTCGTAGCGCGGCACTCGGTGCCGCGCTATGAGCTTGTAGATCTGCTATTTTTCAATAGCTAAAGCATAACATAATGGTTAAAACACCAACAGGGGTTCACGCCCCAAAATGGGGCTAAATTGAATGTGAATCCCTGTGAAACATGATTCAATTACGTTTTAACAGTTTTGACATTTAGATGTCGTTCTCATCCAGAGAGACGAGATGGGAGTGAACAGAGTAATCATGACCTCCAGTCAGCTAACAACAGGGCAAATAGCAGTGGTGGGGAAAGAAAATCACACACGTGTGAACTGAGTGGTGCAATCCCCCCCCCCCCCCCCCCCCCCCCCCTCCCTCTCTCTCTCTCTCTCTCTCATTAGAGACACAGCACTACCCCTCTCTCTGTTTCTGGCGCCCCCTACTGGTTGCGAACGCAGTGAGCACTTACTATGAGACCTAGCAGATCATGTCTGTCTGTGTGTGTCTGTCTGTCTGTCTGTGTGTGTGTGTCCCCTTTGTGCCCATATATGGAGCTACGTCCAAATATGGAGTGTGTTGCATCAATACGTCACCATGACTCAGCCATAACCATATAAGGAGTCCCCAAAGCAGCTATACGTCCAAAACCCAAATATGTACGAGCTGCGTTCGCTTCCCGCGTTTGCGCGTCTTACTGGTGGTACAAATAAGTCACATACTCGTGCTCATTTACACAGGTACACAGGTACACAGGTACGCGGACATTGCTGGTTGTAGGAGTGGTTGCACCACTCAAAAAAGTACATACAATTTTCACTTAAGTAAAAGACGAAAGTGTCAATACTGCAATATAAAAATGCTTTGTTTACAAGTAGAAGTCCGCAATTCAACATGTACTTGTACAAAAGTATGCATACAGAAGGTCCCATTTTCAAATGTATACAAATCTTTTGAAAATAGCAGATCTACTTGACTCACTGTGGTGTAGCCTACTGTACTGGCTATTTTCAAAAGGCCGAAATGAAGTGGTTAATGTATGTTGTGTAATAATAATATGAATAAGAATCTAACAATCTTTCAAACTATACTTCCACTACGTCTCGAGTCACTATGAAAATGGAAATATACCAGTAAAGTAAATGTAGCTCAAATTTGTAGTTTGTCTACATAAAAGAACTTGTGCGAAATGAGAGGTGCTCTTATTTATCATCATACTGTACATCATCATACATCACATTCCGTTCTCAGCCAATCAAATCATCACAAATGCCATCCACCCTCCCATTCTGGCCAATCAGTTTTGGCGTCCTCACTTTTATCCTCAATATGTATACATTGCTCAGCCAATCAAATCATCGCCAATGTTTGTGTTCACACAAAAACCTCAAAGCTGGGCAGAGGTCAAAGGTCACACCCATGTGTGAAGTGAGCGCTGCCTTGGTGTGTGTGTGTGTGTGTGTGTGTGTTGACCCGAATGCGACCCCAATTCAGCTGCAGCGCGCGCACACACACACACACACACACACACACACACACACACACGCACAGCAGCTGGAGTGGCACGCACCGCTCACAAATCTCATCAATACGACACTCAAAACGTCAAAGCCGATCATTTTGAGTTTTCAACTGGACACACAACACCAACGCCACCATTAAGCCCCTCCTCCAACGCCACCATTAAGCCCCTCCTCCTCACCTTGTTGTAGACGCCCCAGGACAGCTCCGTCTCGATCACCATGACGACGATGCCGAACATGCCGAAGATGAGCGCGTAGTCGCTCAGCCTCTTGCGCTTCTCGAACAGCGCCCTCCGGTGGCCCAGCTTGTAGCCGATGTTCTGGTTCTTGCGCTTGTTATTGGCGTCCTTGGACATGCTCCCCCTCGTCCCCCCGCCGCCCCCCGCCGCCAACCCCACCCCTCCTCCTCCCGCGGCGGCCGCGGCGCTCCGGGCGCTCCGGCCTCCTCCTCCTCCTCCCGCTACGGACCGTAACCCCGCCGTGGAGAGCCCGCCGCACGACGAGCCCGCCCCGAGCGGCGGCAGCGCGTGGTTCTGGTGGTAGATGGACATCTCCGAGCCCCCCAGGGGGCCGGGGTGGGAGGAGACGGCGGGCTCGCTGAGGTCGTAGGCGGGGGGGGCGGCGGGGGCGGGGGCGTGGCGGGGCAGGTACGGCGAGTCGTCCCTGGAGGAGATGATGATCTCGGGCGGCGGCGGGTTCTGGTGGAGGGGGAGGGGTCCGTGCAGCGAGGAGGACGCCGAGGCCAGCGAGGTCCCGTGGTGCCCGTTGAGTCCGGCGCCGTTGCTGCAGACGGAAGAGGCCCCGCCTCCTCCTCCGGGGGCGGAGTCCCGCGTGGTGTCGCTGCCGCTGTCCGACTCGATGAGGTTGCGGCGGGACGCGCTGAGGCGGCTCAGCGGCTTCATGACGCCGCCGCTGTACTTGCAGGAGCTCATGGCGATCTCGGTGAACGGGTTGCTGTCGCGCCGGTGCACCAGCGGGCTGGCCTGCCGGTGCTTGGAGCTCCGCCCCCCCTCGCCGCCGCGCTCCCGCTCTCTGCAGAGAATGGGGCAGAAAAAAGGGTCAAATCAGACATTTTTTCCAATCCAAAATTACCATTTGAGATTTGAGATATCCATATTGTCATTCCTCCTATAGGAGAAATGACGTCACTTTTTCCATTCATGTGTATTGGGCTTTTTTAGTTTTGGATATCCATTCCGTAACTGCATTCTGGATATCTATAATTAAATTCTTACTAGGACAAACTACCATTTCAGATATCTACAATGCAATTCTTACTAGGAGAAACTACCATTACAGATATCTAAAATTCCCAAAACATTCCAGACAACCATAATTATATTGTGTATATCCAAAAATACATTGTGACTAATACAAATTTAATTATGGATATCTGCAATTCATATTATGACTAGTACAAATGTAGTTTTGGATATCTGTAATTAGTATTATGACTAGGAACAATGCAATTACTCCTAGGAAGAACTTAATTTCTCCTAGGAAGAATGAAGTTATGAGAATATTCCTGAGACTCCCAAGATGGACCAGTGCTAGTGAAATGTTTGTGACCAGTAATGTACCCACATTTCATGCTGTACTGAGAAATGTTATGTTTAGATTCATGTGTAGACTGAGGGAATCAAATCAATGTACTAATTATGGCCTTAATCACACAGAGTGAGACAGTCTTCTCCTCATGTTTCTGGAAACACTGGAGGCAATGTTTATGTTTTTAATTGACAAGGACTGCCTGGAGGGAAAATAGCCTGTTGCGCAGCATAGGCCATCTCTGTACGTGTTGTTGTTTTGTATTTACTGTTGTGTTTTTTACATGTTGTTTGTATATGGACCCATTGTGTCTGAAATAAAGTTTTCAATCAATATGACTATCTGAAACTAAAAGCCCAATACACATGAATGGGAAAAGTGATGTAATTCCTCCTAGGAAGAACTTCATTTCTCCTAGGAGTAATGTCAGTTGTTGATAAGAGTAATGTTAATTTTGACTAGGATTCAAGAACTGAATTCAAGATATCCTGAATTACAATTTCTACTGGCAAGAATGCAGTTCTGACTAGGAGAAACATGGTTTTGGATATCTAAAACATATATTACAGATAGGAGGGTGGTTTGATTAAATGTTAAAACGTCTTGCCATACGCGTGTGTGTGTGCAGTGTGTGTGTGTGTGTGTGTGTGTGTGTAGAGAGAGCTGCACTGCGCTTTACTCCGTGCTGACAGAAAACAGCCGCAACACGTTAAAAGTACTTCGTTTGTTGTACTTACTAGAAAAGACAGAGGAGCAGCCACGCATATCCATGATAAGTTCTGAGATATACTGTTATTCATGACGGTAGCACCTGCAGCCTCTGTCTGCTATAGCTGCTGTGCTAAGATAACTATCCAAAATGCTAACCAAAACAAACTGTTGATCAGGGTTGCCACATTTCTTGAATGTGAGAAACAAGCAACCAGGTCTATATAAATGTTAATAGGCCAGATCAAAGTCAGAAATTCAGAAAAAGTCAGGAGAATTAGTCTAAAATAAGCAACTATATGGCTGACTGTCAAACTTTGTTGGCCAATGTTGTTTTAGAGCAGTGGAAGGACTACCAATATTTTAATGCAACTTTACAGATAAACAAGTCCATATAATGATTATAATGATCACACTTGGCAATATATTATATATAATTAAACTCCAAGAGCATACAAATGGAACCAAATAGACCCTGATTTTCAGAGTTAAATTAACACTGATGGTAGTGTACTCCCAGAGAATGGTATCAAATGGGGGTCTGTGGCCTAATGCATACTATAGGCTACTAGTGTGTAAACTGTGTGGTATATGCTATAGGCCCCTCTTATTTAGCTGCTACAGTATTTATTTGCTCTTTGAGTGAGAAGTAAAAAATATATATAAGCCTTGAAAAGTCATTGGTTTAAGAAAGCAGGGCTGTCTGTACTACTGTCACTTTGTACCTTTTGCATAATCATATCAGTGCAAAATCTTTGCACAATCCTCACAGAAAAGGCGTGTTTTTATTCCAGTTTTTAAAAAAATCACTATATCGGTTGCATATTGGTTATCGGTCCTTGCATCTATCGGTGACAAAATTCCATATCGGTCGGTCTCTAGTCTCTTTTTGTTACCTTTTAGGTGGTCGTAATGTTAAGGAACTTGAAAAATAACCATAACAAATGAATGAAATAATTTTGTGATAATCTTGTGAATCGTGATACAGCTTGAAAAAATATAAGAATAATGGCTTATTTTCAATTGCTCACCGCATTAAGTTTTACATTTATACATTAGATTGTTTTTGTCTCATTCCTGAGAATTGAATAGGAGAGTATATTTAAAATGTTCTCTTTGAACCTGGATTATCAGTATAGGCTCATCAGTGATTACACTGAGAGTTTATGTTATTAATTTATATAGATTTACGTTGGTCTGCTTCCACGGCAGCATCAGCAAAAATGTAATTATTGGCTCAGGAATGCAACAGAAACCAGAAGAATTTTTTTAGGGTGAAATATACTATTTCAACATGTAGTGTAAAGTTGCCCAAACGGCCAAGGCTCCAAGGCCAGTCAGGAATGCAGTTAAAGGGGTTTTTATTTCCCAAACTCCAGACAGTTTTCAGTGCAAAGGACAATTCAAATAGCTCTCTCCCTCAGGGATGTTACCTGTGTCATCATTGGCCACATCTCACTAACTAACTAGCCTGTCCCTGCAGCCTCCTTTAAATAGCAGTGGGTCCTACCACTGGGCACAGACTCAATTAGAACATTTCTTCTCAAATACTTCAATGATAATACATACTCCCATAAATAAAGCCCTTGCATAAAAGTAACCTAAACATTATCAACAATAATGCGTTACACTTAAACACGTATAGATCAGCATGAAAACTCAATGATAAATAATGACTCAAAGCATAAGAAACAGCCCTCTCCTCCTGCATAGCACTTGAGCCCTTCCTAATCAAGGGAAATGCCACCAGCAGTGCAGGAGAGAGACATCTAACAAACAAGCAGTGAACATTTAAATTCCACACCCAAGTTTAAAACAATCGTCCTTGCATCTTAAGCAGTTTGTGTATTTGTATATATAATGAGTTGCCCCCCCCCCCCCCCCCCCCGTGACACGGAGAGTATAATTTGATTTATTTTCTGTTTTTTATGCGTGCTATTTTTACAGACTGAACAAAAGTCTACAGCAGAATAATCAACGTGTTTGTTTTACTGTCTGCCATGCAGGTGTGAGAGCTCTGAACTGGATATGATGTTGATATTTTATCAGATATGTGATAATAGTGCCGGGTCGGGTTGGGGCATTTTAAAAGACATTTAACCCTCAGACAAAGCCAACAAATCATTGTGACAAATCATGACAATAAACACAACCTTTTGGGCCAATTAAATAATTAGAAAGAAGGGGAAAAAAAGGAAGGGTATAACACTTTTTGTTTTTTTTCTTTCTAATTATTTGATCGTTAAACCCAAAACATTGTGTTTAACTTTATTGTCACAAACAAGAGTTGGCTTAATTTGTCCGAGGCTTAAATGTCTTTAAATAAACACTTTTTGAAACGTCTATGGGGGGAAATGAATGGTGATTTCTCTTCTGGGCCTGTCGTCGTCATGAAAAGGGGGGCGGGAGTCGCGGGACTGCGATGCTCTCTATAGCACGGGTTCTCAAAGTGGGGTCCGGGGACCCCTAGGCGTACCTACAGTAGCAATTAGAGATAGTTAGGAACCAAATGGACCCTTATGGGTCTGTAACTCTGAGAGTGTACAAATGGAACCAAATGGACCCTAACGGGTCAATTTGGTTCCATTTGCTATTTTTGAAAAATCGAAGAGCGACTGACATATAAGACATTTTTAGAATCTGATCTCAGTTCAGAATGGAAAACTGTCAGGATGTAGAAGACAATTTTAGAATCTGATCTCAGGTCAGAATGGGTTAATAATGAAATTAAACTGTCAGGATGTAGAAGACAATTTTAGAATCTGATCTCAGGTCAGAATGGGTTAATAATGAAACTGTCAGGATGTAGAAGACATTTTTAGAATCTGATCTCAGGTCAGAATGGAAAACTGTCAGGATGTAGAAGACATTTTTAGAATCTGATCTCAGGTCAGAATGGAAAACTGTCAGGATGTAGAAGACATTTCTAGAATCTGATCTCAGGTCAGAATGGAAAACTGTCAGGATGTAGAAGACATTTCTAGAATCTGATCTCAGGTCAGAATGGAAATCTGTCAGGATGTAGAAGACATTTTTAGAATCTGATCTCAGGTCAGAATGGGTTAATAATGAAATTAAACTGTCAGGATGTAGAAGACATTTCGAGAATCTGATCTCAGGTCAGAATGGAGTTAACCCTTACCGCTCCCGCTGCGGGTCTCCCTGCACGGCCGGCGAGTGGGAGGCGTAGAAGAGGGCGGTGTAGTCCCCCCCGCTCAGGCTGTGCTGCGAGGAGCCCAGGCAGGACGACGACAGGGAGGCGGAGCCAGCCGGGTGGAGCCCGCCGCCGCCGCCGTGGTGGTGGTGGTGGTTGTTGGGGAGGATGGCGAGGGGCAGCGAGGCCAGGGGCGGCAGCATGGCGCTCGCTGTGGTCGGGAGGGACAGCCTGGGGAGGGAGGAGGAGGAGGGGGAGGGTGTGGAGGAGGAGGAGGATGGTGGTGGTGGTGGCGCCCCCGTGTGGTTGGAGGAGGGCGGCGGCGGCGGATGGGCGAGGGGCGGAGCCCCGGGCGGCGGGGGGGGAGGAGGGGGGAGGGCCGGGTAGCGCTGGTCGTCGTCGTCTGCGGAGGAGACGTGGAGCAGAGCCAGACTCAGAGAGGAGGAGGAGGAGGGAGGAGGCTCCATGGTGCTCCTGGAGGTCTGCTGGAGCGCACGCACACACGCACGCACACACACACAGGCACACGCACGCACACACGCACAAAGCACGCACACACAAAGCACACACACACATGCACGCACACATGCACGCACGCATGCACGCACACACACACACACACACACAGCACAGCGTTAGTTTATACAGGGCTGTGACATTCTATAAATCCTACAGGGGTTGTGCGTGGACTAGACTTAAATATATTTACTCTGGACTAGACCTAAATATATTTACTCTGGACTAGACCTAAATATATTTACTTCTCTCTCTCTCTCTCTCTCTCTCTCTCTCCTCTCCTCTCTCTCTCTCTC